>NC_086455.1:18540428-18840428 GCF_028390025.1 Pseudophryne corroboree
GGTGAATCCCTTAGTCCTGGAATCATTTAAACTGTTGATACTTGCTGATGTGGTGCAGGGGAGCTATGTGTACAAAGTGCACTATTTGGGTTAAATATGTAATGTTCTGATAACCCTCTATGCGCTCACAAACTCCGCCGTAAATACCCATACCACGCGCAGGATCGCGGGAGCGATCATACGCAAATTGCGGATATGTGCACGCACGGCAGAATAAGTGCACGTGCAGCGGGCATGTGTGAGTGGTTAGTACATGATGTATGCATTACAATATTTTTCGACTTTGACACTATATATATACAGGGCTGGTTCTTGCCCTTGCGGCGCCCCGGGCAAAAGTTAGGGGCGTGGCTTAACATGGGGGCGTGGTCAGCCACGCCCCCCAGTTGTAGCACCGCTGGGGGAAAAAAGAAAAAAAAAAAGTATACTTACTGTACCCCGCTCCTGTTTCCAGGCCCTGCAGACCGGCGCCGCTCTTCTCCTCGGATCAATGGGAGAGACGTCAGTCATGACGTCTCTCCCATAGCACAGCATAGGCACTAGAGGTCAATTATGACCCCTAGCGTCTATGTCACAATGCTGTGCGGTGCGCGATGACGTCATCGCGCACCGCACACCAAAGGTCCTCTCCATGAAGGGAAACTAGACGCTTAGCGTCTGATTCCCTTCAGAGCGGGGGAGGACCAGCGCCACGAAGGGAAACCAGACGCGTAGCGTCTGGTTCCCTTCTCACAGCGGGAGGGGGGGCACAGCGGGGGGACACTGCTGGGGCGCACACTGACAGTGGAGGATCTTGCCATGGTGCGGCGCCCTCCGGATGGCGCCGGCGCCACTGTATATATATATATATATATATATATAGAGAGAGAGAGAGAGAAAGAGATACTATTCAAGAAGTCAAAACAGGCTCTGGTTTAATTTTATTAGTACCAATAAAAAAAACTTAATCTGGAACTGTAAATAGTCTATATAAGGGCATACCTCCCAACATTGGCTTTGTGGGAAGAGGGACATCCGCGTGGCAAAGCCGTGCCCGATTTCTGAAGGGGGTGTGGCTTATCGGGAAGGGGCGTGGCTTCATGGGATTGCCCCAATCTCGTGCCACGCCCCGTTTTCGTCAATGAGGGGGCATGCCCAGCGCTCTGTGAGCTGCTGGCATGCCCCCTTTCCCTCTGTCATCTGTGAATAGACGCTGTGCGCATGCACACAGCGTCTATTCACCACTGCTCTGCTAAGCAGGGCAGCGACAGACAGAGCCTCCCAACTGCTCCCCCCAACCGCGGGACACTGTGGCCCACGGGTGGGACAGCGGGACAGTCCCCCAAAAAAGGGACTGTCCCACGAAAATCGGGACAGTTAGGAGGTATGTAAGGGTGACCACTGATAAAAGATCTGTGAAACAATTTGACATAAATTAAACTTCTGGCATAAAGTCACAACTTCCCGGCCACCCAAAAGAGTGGGCAAGTCGCTACATGGCACCCAGCCGCCCACCTACCCATTAACCACGTCCCCCGCTGTACAAAGCCTGTAATCTAGACATTGCATAGCGAGGGGGCGTTGCCATGGTGATGCCCGGCACCACCTCCACTGCCCGCTGTTATTAATTATGCAGGAAACTCTGGACTCAGAAAACAAATCTTATTTACAGGCCTTAAATCACGCAAGGCCACTTGTTCTTGGCATTACTGGGGTTAGTTTAGAATTGCTCACACGCCACTTTGAGGATGGATTCTGTGATTTTTCGCATTGTGATTGCCGTATAGTGGAGCATAGGCAGCTTTAAGTAGCATGCATACTGTAACTACTGTATCGCCACTTGTGTCTACGTGGGTGTAAACGGGCGGCCTTTAGGCATTTGCACATAAAGTGTTGTGAGAGAGTGTCGTAGGTGTGCATGCAGAAGTGATGAAATCTGATGGATAAAGCTGGTGCGCTTATGAGCTGACAGCTGCTGTCACACGCGAATGGATATGGGTGATACAGCTGCTGTCACACGCGGATGGATATGGGTGATACAGCTGCTGTCACAGGCGGATGGATATGAGTGATACAGCTGCTGTCACACACGGATGGATATGGGTGATACAGCTGCTGTCACACGCGGATGGATATGGGTGATACAGCTGCTGTCACACGCGGATGGATATGGGTGATACAGCTGCTGTCACAGGCGGATGGATATGGGTGATACAGCTGCTGTCACAGGTGGATGGATATGGGTGATACAGCTGCTGTCACACGCGGATGGATATGGGTGATACAGCTGCTGTCACAGGCGGATGGATATGGGTGATACAGCTGCTGTCACAGGTGGATGGATATGGGTGATACAGCTGCTGTCACAGGTGGATGGATATGGGTGATACAGCTGCTGTCACAGGTGGATGGATATGGGTGATACAGCGGCTGTCACAGGCGGATGGATATGGGTGATACAGCTGCTGTCACAGGCGGATGGATATGGGTGATACAGCTGCTGTCACACGCGGATGGATATGGGTGATACAGCTGCTGTCACACGCGGATGGATATGGGTGATACAGCTTCTGTCACACGCGGATGGATATGGGTGATACAGCGGCTGTCACACGCGGATGGATATGGGTGATACAGCTGCTGTCACACGCGGATGGATATGGGTGATACAGCTGCTGTCACACGCGGATGGATATGGGTGATACAGCTGCTGTCACACGCGGATGGATATGGGTGATACAGCTGCTGTCACACGCGGTTGGATATGGGTGATACAGCTGCTGTCACACGCGGATGGATATGGGTGATACAGCTGCTGTCACAGGCGGATGGATATGGGTGATACAGCTGCTGTCACAGGTGGATGGATATGGGTGATACAGCTGCTGTCACACGCGGATGGATATGGGTGATACAGCTGCTGTCACAGGGGGATGGATATGGGTGATACAGCGGCTGTCACAGGTGGATGGATATGGGTGATACAGCTGCTGTCACAGGTGGATGGATATGGGTGATACAGCTGCTGTCACAGGTGGATGGATATGGGTGATACAGCTGCTGTCACAGGTGGATGGATATGGGTGATACAGCTGCTGTCACAGGTGGATGGATATGGGTGATACAGCTGCTGTCACAGGGGGATGGATATGAGTGATACAGCTGCTGTCACACGCGGATGGATATGGGTGATACAGCTGCTGTCACACACGGATGGATATGGGTGATACAGCTGATGTCACAGGTGGATGGATATGGGTGATACAGCGGCTATCACAGGTGGATCGATATGGGTGATACAGCTGCTGTCACACACGGATGGATATGGGTGATACAGCGGCTGTCACAGGCGGATGGATATGGGTGATACAGCTGCTGTCACAGGCGGATGGATATGGGTGATACAGCTGCTGTCACACGCAGATGGATATGGGTGATACAGCTGCTGTCACACGCGGATGGATATGGGTGATACAACTGCTGTCACAGGCGGATGGATATGGGTGATACAGCTGCTGTCACAGGCGGATGGATATGGGTGATACAGCTGCTGTCACACGCGGATGGATATGGGTGATACAGCTGCTGTCACAGGCGGATGGATATGGGTGATACAGCTGCTGTCACACGCGGATGGATATGGGTGATACAGCTGCTGTCACAGGTGGATGGATATGGGTGATACAGCTGCTGTCACAGGTGGATGGATATGGGTGATACAGCTGCTGTCACACGCGGATGGATATGGGTGATACAGCGGCTGTCACAGGCGGATGGATATGGGTGATACAGCTGCTGTCACAGGCGGATGGATATGGGTGATACAGCTGCTGTCACACGCAGATGGATATGGGTGATACAGCTGCTGTCACACGCGGATGGATATGGGTGATACAACTGCTGTCACAGGCGGATGGATATGGGTGATACAGCTGCTGTCACAGGCGGATGGATATGGGTGATACAGCTGCTGTCACACGCGGATGGATATGGGTGATACAGCTGCTGTCACAGGTGGATGGATATGGGTGATACAGCTGCTGTCACAGGTGGATGGATATGGGTGATACAGCTGCTGTCACACGCGGATGGATATGGGTGATACAGCGGCTGTCACAGGCGGATGGATATGGGTGATACAGCTGCTGTCACAGGCGGATGGATATGGGTGATACAGCTGCTGTCACACGCAGATGGATATGGGTGATACAGCTGCTGTCACACGTGGATGGATATGGGTGATACAACTGCTGTCACAGGCGGATGGATATGGGTGATACAGCTGCTGTCACAGGCGGATGGATATGGGTGATACAGCTGCTGTCACACGCGGATGGATATGGGTGATACAGCTGCTGTCACAGGCGGATGGATATGGGTGATACAGCTGCTGTCACACGCGGATGGATATGGGTGATACAGCTGCAGTGGTGCCAACGCTGAATAATTTGGTCTGGGACCTATGGGGATGATGCGTCACCTCATGACTTGCCCAATCACTGTGATGAAGCCAATGGTGTTATCAAGTAACTCTCACCTCTTTATTTCCTTGTACCCGGTCTCTATAACTCTCAGAGGGCAGATAGAACAGGCAGGAAAGTATGTTTTGTATGTCTGGATATGGCATATAGGCGTGTAGACTTCCAGGAGTCCACACAGCCATAACTGAGGGTAATATAAAGTATTATCTGCCATGTAATAAATGCAGAACCTGCACCCGCCTCCACATCTCGCTCATACAGTATGTTTGTTTTATTCCACCTGAGCACCTTGTGTCCACCTCTCCCAGTACATGTACTTTACTCTCCATTATCTGCGTTTTCCTGTCAGCTATACAAATATTTCCCACCGTCCGCCTCCATGATCAGATATCTGTGTAGGAGAAGGATAATGCAGGTATACGTCTGCAGCATACAGAGGAGCCTAAAGGGGCATATTTATCAGGCCCCAAATTAGCTTCAATCATGTGGAAACTGCAGCTTCCGCGTGACTATAAATTTAGGGCCTATTTAACAATTGCCCAACAAAGAAGATACCAGAGATAGATTCTGCAAAAAGTCAATAAGCACTGCAGACCACGGCCCCCATTATTCTCACCTAGCTGGTTGGCTAATGCCATTTTCAGGAACCATTGTCCTCCTCAGCAGCCATTTTTGAAAATGTAGCTATCACTTCACTACCGAGCTCTTCATCATGACAGACCCTTTTAAGAGCTGCGGTCCCAGCAAGATTTATTTGATAAATATGTGCTAAAAATAATTCCTTATTGCTTTTTACCTCATGGGCCGTAGGGAGGGGTGTACAAGCGGTTCAGGCACCTAGAGTGCAGGCTCTGGGATCAGGGCCGTTGCCGCCCACAGCCACTGCACTTGGCTAGCAGGGTGCCTGAAGCTCTACACAATTCTCCTATCGCGACATAGCCCCCTCCCCCGTGACTCAGGAGTGTGGGGGCTGGGGAGGCTCAGGAGTCCAAAGAGCAGTGTTCCGGCACTGCTCCTCTGCCTACAGTCAGAACAAGGGTGTGGTAAGAGTGGCCCCAGCACCTATCTAAAGGTGTATGGGGGCCACGTTACTGGTTTAGAAGTAGTGATCATATATTCAGTAAGACTCAACTGAAAGGAAAACGGCATATTCTGCAAATTCAACTTTTATGTGGTTTTCATGCACTTACGTCTGCGGAAACTCATCTCGGAAGTGGGTACATGTAGACATCAAGCTGCTCACTGGTGATTGCAGTAGATGCAGACACTGGTGTTAAATTCACTTGCCCTTGTTTTTTGTTTTTTCTTGCTGTTTCCTTGGTGTGATAGCTAATGCCGGCGGTTGAGATGTCATCGGTCACTTGACCGACAGCGGCATCGCAACTTTTAGAATGCCGACAGAGGACAGGGTAATTCATTTACCACTGCCCTGCCCCCTACCCAAACCCGCCTGGGGTTGCAACCAGGGCTAAAATAGTGGGAGTGGCAGCTACGGCTAAATCACAGGGGTTGGCGGTGAGGGCTAAGACCCGGAGGGGTGGCAGCAGTGGGAAGCTGAGGTGGAGCCAGCTAACGCCCCCCTCTAGTGTCTAACCCTAACCCCACCCCCCAGGCCCTAACCCTCAACCCAATACTTACCTTCGGGACGTCGGCGGTCGGTGTTCCGACATCGATTTCTTGTTGTGTCGGGATTCCGGCATCGGTCACATGACTGCCGGCACCCAGACAGTCGGAATGCTAACTGCATACCGTTTCTTTTATTTGTGTTCTCCAGGTGATATACTCTCACGAGAGCTGACCTATTGCACGTGTACAAAAATGTTCTTGATCAATTTCTGTTGTGAGTTGAACATCAGGGAGCAGTGAACTCGGCATGTAGACACATTTTTTGGCACAGATGTATTTTAAACCATGCAAAAAAATATGTTTAATTAACCTGGAAAACACAAAGTGTAGTCACAACATAGCTAAAATTCCAAGTGCATTCTTAGGGCTTTACTCAGAGTGGCACGCAAGGCCGCATTCCAAGGGTCTGCGCACGTGCAGTGGTTATAGTGAACCACCCTTCACTAAGTGATCACATCCTGGAAGGTGACTGACATCTGACGGGTGTCCAGGGGTGGCGACGAGGCGTTGGGGGGAGCAGAGCAGGAAACGCAGGCGTGTCATGGCCTTTTTTTCGGGGCTGGTCGATGCCATCGCCTGCGTTGCCTGCAATTGGAAACATGGCAGTACCCCTGCCTAGGCAGCCATGTTGCCTAGGCAGAGGTCAACCTCTATTTGATACGATCGCAATAGAATTACTATCACATCAGGGGGTGGTTGCCTTGCCCTGTGCTGGATGGCCCCCAGCATGTGAGTAATACAATCGCAGTTTTTCTTAATTTCGCAAAAACTGCGTTGAACTCTGAATAACCCCCTTAGTTTGCTGTGTGTTTCACTGCCCTATTTTCATGGTCCTAGACACGCTAAGCACAGTGCAGGGCCATAGCGATACGTGACGCGGTATTCGCAGCTTGCAATATGCGCCGCCAACCAGCGTGTTTTGGGTTTGGTACCATAGTGTTTTGGATTTCATTACTTGTCTAAAACGACAGAATCATGTAAATTGGAGCTGTTTTTGTATCAATGTTAGTATAAATATCATTCACATTAATTTTGTCATTTACAGTCCATTTTCTAATGGCTAGCGCACAATGGCCCTCATTCCGAGTTGTTCGCTCGCTAGCCGCTTTTCGCAGCAGTGCACACGCTAAACCGCCGCCCTCTGGGAGTGAATCTTAGCTTAGCTGAATTGCGAACAAAGTATTCGCAATATTGCAAAAAGATTTTACTTTGCAGTTTCTGAGTAGCTCGAGACTTACTCTGCCACTGCGATCAGTTCAGTGCTTGCCGTTCCTGGTTTGACGTCACAAACACACCCAGCGTTCGCCCAGACACTCCCCCGTTTCTCCAGCCACTTCCGCGTTTTTCCCAGAAACGGTAGCGTTTTTTCACACACACCCATAAAACGGTCAGTTTCCGGCCAGAAACACCCACTTCCTGTCAATCACACTCCGATCACCAGAACGAAGAAAAATCCTCGTAATGCCGTGAATAAAATACCAAACTTCTTAGCAAATTTACTTGACGCAGCCGCAGTGCGAACATTGCGCATGCGCAGTTAGCGGAAAATCACACCGATGCAAAGAAAAATAACGAGCGAACAACTCGGAATGAGGGCCAATATTTGGCTGGCTGAAATTGCTGAGAGAGCTGCTGCACATATTCCTGGCAGACTTTACCAGATACGCGTGTCATACAGGCAGATTAGAGCATACATGAAGGTGGTCATCACGCAGAAGTAAAATGGTTTTATAAAGACAATTTATGTCATTCTCAGTGCTATATAAAACGTGTCAGATAGAGATTATTAGGTTTTACACCAAGTGGGTGATTCAGATCTAATTGCTGCTGAGCATTTTCACACAGCGGGTGATCAGCAAAACACTGCGCATACGTATGCACCGCAATGCGCACGCGCGTCGGCCAACAACAACGGGCATTGCCGGTCAGCGACAGGATGGTGCAAAAATTTAATTTGCACGGGTGTTTGCAAGGCGATTGACGGGAAGAGGCTGTTTGTGGTTGGCAACTGACCGTTTACTGGGAGTGTCCGGAAAAACGCAGACGTGTCCAAGCGTTTTCAGGGAGGGTGTGTGACGTCAGCTTCGGCTCCGATCAGCCTGTTCTCATCGCACTGTAGGAGTAAGTCCTGGGCTGCGCACACACTGGATTTTCGCAGCTTGGCGTACACATGTAATCGCACACTTGCACAGTAAATTTCACTCCCCCTTGTGCGGCGACTATCTGAACGCAAGACAACAAAGTTAGCAACACAGGGATCATGTCTGAATTACCCCCTAAGCAACATGTCTAGCATACAGACAGTGGTATAGCAGTGGCAGGCTGCTCATTTAAAAAACAAAAACAAAAAAACATGTCTGCATAGAGGCATAGTAGCAGCAATATTGCATGCTCAGAAATAAAAGGGGATCTATACCTCTATGCAGTACTGGGTGCATCTATGTGGCTGCACTGCCTCTATCCGTGCGGTTGGGTGCACTGCCTCTATCCTTGCGGTTGGGTGCACTGCCTCTATCCTTGCGGTTGGGTGCACTGCCTCTATCCTTGTGGTTGGGTGCACTGCCTCTATCCTTGCGGTTGGGTGCACTGCCTCTATCCTTGCGGTTGGGTGCACTGCCTCTATACTTGCGGTTGGGTGCACTGCCTCTAACCTTGCGGTTGGGTGCACTGCCTCTAACCTTGCGGTTGGGTGCACTGCCTCTATCCTTGCAGTTGGGTGTACTGCCTCTATCCTTGCGGTTGGATGCACTGCCTCTATCCATGCGGTTGGGTGCACTGTCACTATCCTTGCGGTTGAGTGAACTGCCTCTATCCGTGTGGTTGGGTGCACTGCCTCTATCCTTGCGGTTGGGTGCACTTCCTCTATCCTTGCGGTTGGGAGCACTGTCACTATCCTTGCGGTTGGGTGAACTGCCTCTATCCGTGCGGTTGGGTGAACTGCCTCAATCCGTGCGGTTGGGTGCACTGCCTCTATCCGTGCGGTTGGGTGAACTGCCTCTATCCTTGCGGTTGGGAGCACTGTCTCTATCCGTGCGGTTGGGTGGACTGCCTCTATCCTTGCGGTTGGGTGCACTTCCTCTATCCTTGCGGTTGGGTGAACTGCCTCTATCCATGCGGTTGGGTGAACTGCCTCTATCCGTGCGGTTGGGTGAACTGCCTCTATCCGTGCGGTTGGGTGAACTGCCTCAATCCATGCGGTTGGGTGCACTGCCTCTATCCTTGCGGTTGGGAGCACTGTCTCTATCCGTGTGGTTGGGTGAACTGCCTCTATCCTTGTGGTTGGGTGCACTTCCTCTATCATTGTGGTTGGGTGAACTGCCTCTATCCGTGCGGTTGGGTGAACTGCCTCAATCCGTGCAGTTGGGTGTACTGCCTCTATCCTTGCGGTTGGGAGCACTGTCTCTATCCGTGCGTTTGGGTGAACTGCCTCTATCCTTGCGGTTGGGTGCACTTCCTCTATCCTTGCGGTTGGGTGAACTGCCTCTATCCGTGCGGTTGGGTGCACTGCCTCTATCCTTGCGGTTGGGAGCACTGTCTCTATCCGTGCGGTTGGGTGGACTGCCTCTATCCTTGCTGTTGGGTGCACTTCCTCTATCCTTGCGGTTGGGTGAACTGCCTCTATCCGTGCGGTTGGGTGAACTGCCTCAATCCATGCGGTTGGGTGCACTGCCTCTATCCTTGCAGTTGGGAGCACTGTCTCTATCCGTGCGGTTGGGTGAACTGCCTCTATCCTTGTGGTTGGGTGCACTTCCTCTATCCTTGTGGTTGGTTGAACTGCCTCAATCCGTGCGGTTGGGTGCACTGCCTCTATCCTTGCGGTTGGGAGCACTGTCTCTATCCGTGCGTTTGGGTGAACTGCCTCTATCCTTGCGGTTGGGTGCACTTCCTCTATCCTTGCGGTTGGGTGAACTGCCTCTAGCCGTGCGGTTGGGTGAACTGCCTCTATCCTTGCGGTTGGGTGAACTGCCTCTATCCGTGCGGTTGGGTGCACTGTCTCTATCCTTGCGGTTGAGTGAACTGCCTCTATCCTTGCGGTTGGGTGAACTGCCTCTATCCGTGCGGTTGGGTGCACTGTCTCTATCCTTGCGGTTGAGTGAACTGCCTCTATCCGTGCGGTTGGGTGCACTGCCTCTATCCATGCAGTTGGGAAAGTAAAGTAGCCATCTTCACTATCAGCGTGCCATTGCACAAGCCCGATCCTGGTGCATTTGAGCCTTCTGAATTCAGATAAAACTGGATGTACAGTATGCCCAACTCTGAACAGGTTGAAGTCCCTTCTGCTTGCCCCTGGCACACCCTCACTCTGTGTGACTGTGGCTTTATCCTCCCTGTACAGCTGAGATATTGCTGTCCTGGAGAGATGGAAATTAGTAGCATGGACACATGAGCTCAACAAATCTGCAGACACCTGCTGCATTAATGGTGGAAATCGGATGCAGATCCAATGCTAACGTTGCAGTGGTCGTGTAACAGGATGCTGGCTGTCATACCTGCTTCCTCTAGCAAACCATTGTTTCACAGGCAATCTTCAACTACTATGCTAGCTCTGGTCCTTTTGCGGAATGATGTTATAGCAGCCCTTGCAGGGAAGGGTTCTTCTTGGTAATCATGGATGCCACTAGGAGAGTCAGCAGGACTACATTGTAATAATAATCACAGGTTGATGATGAGCGAGTTGTCGGTGAAGGTTGCAGGAGGTGTCTATCCACGCTGCCGGTAGCTGATGCTGGATGCTTGTTACTAACCACTGATTTCCAGCTTTTGATGAAGAACTTGAATAAACTCACTGCAGATACCACAACAGGGGGCATGGTGGCAAGATGGCAGATGAGGCCAGTGCAACAGCATGTGGTAGATGGGGTTACAATAATGGCAGACATTTCCAGTTCCTGTATACAATACAGAGAGCATCCCAGCAACTGCGCACAATGGGCCTAATTCAGCTTTAGTTCGGGCGATTATCGGCAGACTGTGCATGTGCTGCAAACGCATTGCGCGTGTGCGACAGCTATTTTAGTGAAATGTGATTGCAATTGATTGACAGGTAGTGACCATTTTTGGGTGTTAATGGCATATGTGGGGAGTGGTTGGAAAAATGTAGGCGGATCATGTCCGTTTTCAGGGCGCGTATCTGACGTCAGTTGCAATGGATTGCGACTAAAAACATGGCGCCGGTGCGACTGCATTCTCATTATTTTTAGTAACCCAGGGTCAACCGCAATTGTCGATGGTTCTCGATTTCTGCGATTGCATCAATGGACCCCTTTACCTTTTCTGGGCGGCTCTTCACATGCGGGTTTTAGCAGAAGCGGGATTGAGAAAATCTCAATAGCGACCCAGCTGAACTAGGCCCTATATAAAGGACATACTAGTGAACCGGTACAACACAGAGAGCATCCTAGTGAATGCCATTTAATAAAGAGCATTTATGTGCCTGCATAAACTATCATATTCTTCTTAGTAATCAATTCTTTCAGCATTATTATAAATAAATGGCTTTTTCTGCCAGCTTCTGCTCTTCGTGGACCAGCAAGTCTTCCTTCTTTGGCTTAGCAGCTTGTTCTGCTCGCGATGCTACAACAATGGCCAGGCAGAAGCTGCTCCTGCAGGTTTGTGGGTTAATGGTCTATTAGTGTTAGTTGGCCTGGATTGGCTCCTCACTGGACCTGCCCATGTGGATCCAATTGAATGTGGCTGGTTGCTCACTCTGGACATCTACACTGTACATATGAAGCGGCATTTGAAGAGGAGGGACGTTCACTGAGGATGCAGGGCCATGTGCTGTAGCAATAGGCTGCACTGCCCCTACAAGGAGAGGAGTTGTCATGAGACTGCCTCTGGGTGGCCGCATGAGGTCATCGGCCTAGTCCAGGCAAGTTTCGGTTGAGGCGATGCCAACGGTCTTTGTTGGGTCAATGGCGCAGATTTCTCAAACCTTCTAAAGAGGACAAGTGGAGATGTTGCCCTTTGCAACCAAACAGACTATCATTTATGTAGTACATACATTCTGTAAAATTATAGCTAGAGTCTGATTAGTTGACATGGGCAACACCTCCACTTCTTAGAAGGTTTGATGAATCTCCCCAAAACAGTGTTCTCTGTATTTCTTACTTCATACTTAAATTTGATTAGTTTGGTAGTTTGGGTCCTAACTGCTCGTTAAGACATGGGTCGACATGTCCCTGGAGGTCTGGCTGATGGCAAGTTAAGTCCTTGGAGGTTCTCATCTGCCCACCACTTTTAAAGACTTGGGCGAATAAGGTTATGGCTTTTATTGTGAATGAGCTATCCGTCTGATATGTACTTTAGGCACTCCCAGATTGACATGTGCTGGTGTAATGTATAATCAGAATTGTCTAGGCCTAAATAATATAAACATCCATAATAAATAACAGGTTCTTCTGGTTCTCCATGTAACTGACTAAGCTCGGACGGCTCTCACACAGCTGTAAAAAAATCCCATGTGCCCTGGTTAGCGGTGGATTCAGCACATAGACGCTTACATATTCCTGAATTGTGCTTCATCCATTGTGGCTGACAGGAGGTACGCGTGAGTGGCTGGATGTATCATTGCATGTAAACGTGACCGTCTCACCTGTTGCTACCATGTTTTTCAGTGATGGGAGATGCATCACTGCAAAACATGGACAGACCAGTAAACATTTTATTAGATGGACCTGACTCCTACAGCCCAGAGTGGTTTATTGCATGTGTACAGCCCAGAGTGGTTTATTGCATGTGTACAGTACAGAGTGGTTTATTGCATGTGTACAGCACAGAGTGGTTTATTGCATGTGTACAGCCCAGGGTGGTTTATTGCATGTGTACAGCCCAGAGTGGTTTATTGCATGTGTACAGCCCAGAGTGGTTGATTGCATGTGTACAGCACAGAGTGGTTTATTGCATGTGTACAGCACAGAGTGGTTTATTGCATGTGTACAGCCCAGAGTGGTTTATTGCATGTGTACAGCCCAGAGTGGTTGATTGCATGTGTACAGCACAGAGTGGTTTATTGCATGTGTACAGCTCAGAGTGGTTTATAGCATGTGTACAGCCCAGAGTGGTTGATTGCATGTGTACAGCCCAGAGTGGTTGATTGCATGTGTACAGCACAGAGTGGTTTATTGCATGTGTACAGGCCAGAGTGGTTGATTGCATGTGTACAGCACAGAGTGGTTTATTGCATGTGTACAGGCCAGAGTGGTTTATTGCATGTGTACAGCACAGAGTGGTTTATTGCATGTGTACAGGCCAGAGTGGTTTATTGCATGTGTACAGCACAGAGTGGTTTATTGCATGTGTACAGCTCAGAGTGGTTTATTGCATGTGTACAGCCCAGTGTGGTTTATTGTATGTGTACAGCCAGAGTGGTTTATTGCATGTGTACAGCCCAGAGTGGTTTATTGCATGTGTACAGCCCAGAGTGGTTTATTGCATGTGTACAGCACAGAGTGGTTTATTGCATGTGTACAGCCCAGAGTGGTTTATTGCATGTGTACAGCCCAGAGTGGTTTATTGCATGTGTACAGCCCAGAGTGGTTTATTGCATGTGGCTATCGATATTACACAGAAACTCTGACACCTAGACATTATAGAAAGGTACTACACCAACATACTGATGATGAAATTATTATTATTACCAGTTATTTATACAGCGCACACTACTCTGCAGCGCTTTGCAGAGAATATCCGGCCATTCACATCAGTCCCTCCCTTAGCAGAGCTTACAATCTATGGGCCCGATTCAGACCAGATCGCTGCTGTGCACAGCAGGTGATTAATGAACTACTGCACATGTGTATGCACGGCAATGCGCAGGTGCGTCGTCAAACAGCGACAGGGATGGTGCGAAAGTTTCGATCACATAGGCGATCGTAAGGTGATTGACAGGAAGTGGACGTTTGTGGGTGGTAACTGGCTGTTTTCTGGGAGTGTTTGGAAAAACGAAGCCATGCCAAATTGTTTTCAGGGCGGCTGTGTGATGTCAGCTCCGGCCCCGATCAGCCTGGTTGTATCGCACTGGGGGAGTAAGTATTGAGCTACGCACACACTGCACAGAATGGGGGAAACATTAGATGGTGAGTGCAATGAGAACGGTTTTGCAGCTGTACGCTGTCTGAGAGGAATTTTCGCACGGCGCACACATGCGTTCTCACACTTGCACAGGGCGAATATTCACTCCCCCTGGGCGGCGACTATCTGATCGCAGGACAGTGTAGTTTGAAGCACAGCGATCAGGTCTGAATTACCCCCTATATTTTGTTGGGAGTCAGTTAACCTAACAGTATATTTCTCATACCCCTTTCAGACTCGTATAGCCGGGTCGCACTGGGAATGTGTACACGGGTGCTTCCCAGGTGCAGCCCGGCTTGAGACCCCTTTCAGACTTGCAGCCCGACCCGGCATATTGCCAGGTTGGTGATGTCACCGCTGGCGCTACCGGAGGCTGTACTTGATCATCTCACCTCCTCCTATGCAGAGAATGGGTGTCTGGTTCGCCTTGACCCGGCTTACCCGTTCACACTGCGTGCATCCTGGGTCGATTCCGGCTTCAACCCAGGTCACGACCTGGGATGAAATGCCGGGACGCTCGACCTGGACAGGGCCAGCTCTAGACCTTGTGGCGCCCAGGGCGAAAGTTTCCTGTGCCCCCCCCCCACACACACCAGGTAAAATAGAGTCGGTGCGTGGCTTCTTCATAGGGAAGGGGCATGGCCACAGTTATCCACCTGTAGTTGTGCCCCCCTGTAGCTGTGCCCCCAGTAGTTGTGCCCCCAGCAGCTATGCCCCCTGTAGCTGTGCCCCCTGTAGCTGTGCCCCCAGTAGCTGTGCCCCCTAGCTATGCCCCCAGTAGCTTTGCCACCTGTAGCAGTGCCCCCAGTAGTTGTGACCCCTGTAATTGTGCCCCAGTAGCTGTGCCCGTTCTAGCTCTGCCCCCAGTTGATTTGCCCCCAGTAGCTGTTCCCCTTGTAGCTGTGCCCCCAGTTGATTTTCGCACAGGAGGCTGTGCCCCCTGTAGCAGTGCCCCCTGTAGCAGTGCCCCCTTTAGTTGTGACCCCTGTAGTAGCGCCGCTTGCAAACACCACAAAAAAAACAACAACAAAAAACATTACTTACCAGCCCAGCTCCTGCTTCCAGACTGCTGCTGCGCTGTACTCCGTCTACGGTCGCCGGCTCCTCTCTGTGGGAAAGACGTCATGACGTCTCTCCCATAGCAGCGCTGCACAAACACTAAAGGTCAATTATTACCCCTGGTGTCTGTCAGTGGAGTCAGCTGCAGTGGGTGCCCACACAGCCCACGGCCCCCGCTGCAGCCGGGGAGAGCGGGGATTAGGAGTAGCGACTCTTGCAACGGTGGCGGTGGCGCCCCATGCAAAAAGCCTACTTGCCCATGGACAAGAGCCGCTACCGGACCCGTGATATTCTTTCAGGTCCCTTTCACACTGAGCAAATTCCCAGGTTGATGCGTGTTCATGTGCAATAATCCGGGAAATATTTGTCAGCGTGAAAGGGGTATGAGTTGTAGAAACCCACGCAAGCACAGGGAGAATATACAAACTCCACAGAACCCATGACCTCCGTGCTGTGAGGTAGTAATGCTAACCATTACACTGTCCGTGCTGCCCTAATGAGGGAGAATGTGAAAAAGAAATTGCAAATTCATAAAATGGACATTTTCTTTTCTGCACATACAGTACTATTATACTTTGTATTTAACTTGAATCTTAATCTTTGTTATTGGTAGAACAATCTGTACTGAGTAATACTTCCATTCCTGCCTACATTCTTTTACTATCTCAAGTTATTTCAACGTACAGTCTTTGGTTGTTATCCACTGAATCTGGAATTGCACAATAAGCTTGTGTCTCTCTTCCAGCAGATCCGTATAAATTGTCTCCTTATCCAGAATATTATAAAACTTTAGTCCCGACAACACATTCATCCCACACTGGTTTTTTTTGTGGGTTGTGTTGTGTTGTGTTGTGTTGTGTTGTGTTGGGGGGGGGGGGGGGATTTAAATTATGCTTTAGCCACTTAACTGGTTAGTTGAAAATAAAAATGATCAGAAATCTTTCGATGGTTCGTGTACTGTACAATTCCAGAGGTGTGGGGTCTGCACATGTGACGAATGGGTCTCTCTCGTTGCTTGTAGCCCCCTGGCAGCCACTGCATGATTTAACGAGCTGCCATCACCTTTCTTCAAAACTGGGGAGTGTCTGCCCCATTTTGAAGGCGTGCCAGGTCCAGTGTCTACCTTGTCGTATGCAGACTTACTGTCCCGGGTGTCCAGATCTGACGGCCAGCCTGCGTAAGCCAGTGCCAAAAAACCATCGGGAATAATGACTGATGTTTGCGATGGTAATCCGATGCTGCGTCCTCAGACACACGCTGTGGTCACAAGTCTGACTGCTTATAGGAAACTTGCGTGAACTATTGGAAACTAAAGTTGCTCCACTGCTTCAGTCTTTCTTTACCTTCTCTTCCTGACGCTCTCTCTTCCCTTCCACAAGTACTTTATGCTGATATCAGTTGGGTCGGGGTCTTGTCTCCTTTTACTGGGGCATTTCCAAAGATAGGGAATCTGTCTGCCTTGAAGTGTGAAGATCAGACAATAAATAGTCACACTGTGGAAATATATAGACAACATGGGTCTGAATTTTTGTGGCTCTTTGATGTTCCTCAATGATTTATTTAGACCCTTAATGATTTATTTATAGTTTATGCAGAGGGGACTGGTGTAGTTCTGGATAAGGCGAGGGTTCTTACTAGGGTTATTATAATGTTTTTTCTACTGTAATGTTTGGATGACCCACTCGATGTTGTTCTGAATCTACGGGCAGCGGGTGACTGGTTGCTGACACATACTGTAACTCATGACCTCTAGAACTTCTAAAGAAAAGGGACAATTTATTTTTTCCTGGAAATCTGATGCATGAAATATAATCGGTTCCTCTTTTCATCATCATATATAGTACTTTAGAACTCTAGTTCATTTTTTAAGGGGAAACACCTAGTATTACAAAATATGAATCTAAACCTCACATCGGATATAATACACCTCAGTCTAATGGTGAACTAATTATCAATATGCTGTAGCTATATATATATATATATATATATATATATATATATAA
The DNA here is from genome assembly GCF_028390025.1 of Pseudophryne corroboree. Lineage (NCBI taxonomy): Eukaryota > Metazoa > Chordata > Amphibia > Anura > Myobatrachidae > Pseudophryne > Pseudophryne corroboree. The sequence goes on from NC_086455.1 coordinate 18,557,650, forward strand.
ACGTACAGTACTAGATATCAGATAATTAGCTACCTCCCATAACATTTGCTAAGCAGTATAAGAAGATTGATAGCCATATAAAGATGGCTCAGGGTATGGGGACATGCATATCTTGGGTTGCTCCCAAAAGATATAAGCATATTGGTAGTAACTTGGTGTAAAATAATTCAGGCTCTTGTTCACAGATTTCTCGTCAAGTTAAGGTTGTTGAGTAGAGTAATAATATTTACACTCTGGATAAAATAGAGTAATCTTACGTGGTTCTCTTCCTTTTTTTTTTAAATATATGCAAGAATAATTATAGAAATATCAACAGCAAGATGTTTTTGCGCGTTTCACGAGGTAACTGCCAGCTTCATCAGGAAGCGCGCTGTAAGGTATAGTTATAATTAGCTGCCGGGGCCTTGTATATGGGAGACCTTACACTGAGAATCAGCGAGTGAGAGTCATTCACTGCACAGACCTCTCTGTAGCACGGACGCATGCGTTTCCGGCGCACATCTCCATTCTGTTAAACCACAGCACGAAGATCTTCCTGATGCAGTGACATCAGCGGGCTATTTACATCTATACCTTATCAGCACGTCGTCCCGTGAAATGCGTAAAACCATCTATTCCTACCATTATTATTGCACTTAATAAGTAAACATTTGGAACAGAACCTTGGGAGAATACTCTATTTTATGCAGAGTGGAAATGTCTATTTTGTACCAGAAGTTTAATTTTATGGGTGACAAACCCCCACTGAAGGGACTCTGAAAACTCCTCACAATTTCAACTCAGCAGCAAAGATTCTCATCCATTTTTTCTCTAATATTGGATTGGCGCCAATCAGACCCCCTATGAAAAATTCTGGTAGATGGGGGCTCTTTCATTGCTATTAAGTCCCTGTAGGACGCATACCTTCCTTACAACCATAAATCTTTCTCAAATATAATCCACCTGTCAAGCAAACTATATTCCTTTCCCAAAGTAATTTTGTAAGGAAATGAACATCTGCAAGATCTGCTAAATTGTGGTTGGATTGCAATATCCAAAATCTCAGTTTCACCAATACTGTGTGCGCAAAATACCACCTGTCACCAACCTTCACCCATCACTAAAAATTCAGGAAATGATTCAAAGTCAATGAGAGTTTTGGCTCCTCTGTTATATCAAGGAAAGACCAGTCCACGCCAAGGTTTCGTGGAAGAGACCAGATGACCACTAACTGCACTCATCAGTCCTTGGGGTATGTACGAATAGATCCATATTCCCTTTAACCTTTGGCTCAATGCCATGGGCTTCACCCCAGTCTTTTGACAATCCCTCTAGCATAGCGGCCCAGTTGATGTCTTGAAAGCCTGGGAACTTGAAGTATTGGATTGTGGCACCCTGTACACATTTATTTTAATATTGTATTACAAGGATTATGGCAAGCCTTGATATTCCTTTCATATGGTGTCAGGAGGAAGCAACTATTGTACCAATTCTTTTCTTCAGCAATATTCTTGATGCTTCCCCCTGTCACAACACAGCAGAGAGGCAAGGCATACCCCCACCACCACCACCACCACCAGACAGAGACAGCAATCTGACCAGAATTTGTGCAAATATAACTAAGCATTTATTTGTAATCACTCCACCATAGAGATTTAAGGGTGGTACACACGGAGAGATCCGACTAGATTACTTAGAAATTACGCACGGATCTCTCCGTGTGTATGCCCCATAGCGATGCGGGGCCCAGTGTGTTGCTATCGCCGGTACTAGATTGGCTGTGTGCTAAGCGGGGGGGGGGGGGGGGGGGGAGATGTGTGCTGAGCGTTCTGTGCTAGATCGCTCAGCACACATCTCCACGTGTGTACCCCCTTTAAGGTGAGGCACATTACTTAAAGGAGTAGGTAAGATAAGGTTGTTGTGGGTGTAGCATATAACACAGGTACAAGTACACAAACAAGTAATTTCACAGATAATGCAGTCATTTAAATGGTTGGTTGGTTACTTAATAATTGTAGTCACCGAATCACAATAAGGTTCAATAAACAAAAACAATAGCTGGAGACTATCCCTTAATTGAATTAACCTACAGACCTACAGAGCGTACTTACATAATATTTGCTAAGAACTCTTACTATCTTATTTTAAATGTCCTAATGACACACAAAATATCTACACCCAGAACTATCCACAGTCCTATCACATACCCCCCAGCTGTACCTTTCTGGCCGGTACAGTACCGTTTTTTCATGGTCTGTACCGGCCAAAAAGGGCTTTGTACCGATTTTTTACTCACTAAATCTACATAGAAAGTATAGGAAAGGGGGCGTGGCTATGCCCTCTTTACCCGTGACCACTCCCCTTTTCCTAATTTGTACTAGTTTTCAAGTGTACAATGTTGGAGGGTATGCTATCACACAGCGGGCGGGATGTATTAAGATACATCGCCGCCCCTCGCCGCTGATCGCAGCGATGTTGATCGCATATGTACTAATATATATGATCAACATCGCAATGCGGTGATGGAGGCCCCTCGCGATACCTTTGAAGTGGTGTGCGGGGGGGTCTCCATCACCTCCCCGGGCTCTTCACCTGCTCCTCAGCTGCCGGGAAGCAGGCAGCAGGCTGTCCCGGCGCCTCCTCCTCCCCCCTGCACCCGGAAGGACCTCCGGCTGCGTTGCTAGAGGGAGGAAGAGATTATCTTCCGGGTCCAGGCTGCCTGGAGGAAGGTATGCCGGGGGGGAGGGGGGGGAGGCATCTGCGGCGGAGGTGGCGGGTTGCGGCGGCCGGCGATAAGCCCATAGGCTTCTATAGGGTATCGCCATCGCCATACCCATGTGCATCCAGCGATGAATATATGCCTCCCCTACATGAAATAAAACTGTTACTATGTGGCTGACTATAAAGGTCCACAACACAATGAAAGATGTAGTCCTCACCTCACACGTACCTCATATCACAGGTTCCTTCTGTGGTCCCTCACTCACGCCCCATATCACCAGTTCTCAGTATGTTAAGGACATCTGTTATTAATGAAGCTGCATTTTCAGAAATTTTGAGTCACATACCCATTAAAGATACTTACCTCTCCAGAGTCACGCGTCTGTACTGCGCAAATTACAGGTAAAAATGTCACAGCTGCTTTTATCATGGAGATTTGTGCATGCAAAGTACAGAGATCACCGGGAACATGCACAGTGCAATAGTCTACATGCATCTGGGGAGAGTAGAGAAGACCTGAGAGGAGGCTGTACACGGGCCCATTCCTTCTCACATCTGGTCAGACTACAAAATGGCAGCCTCTATTGTGGATAAGCAACAGATACACTTACACTTTTCCCGCACTATGGGCCTAATACAGACCTGATTGCAGCAGCAAAATTGTTCTCTAATGGGCAAAACCATGTGTAGTGGAGGTGGGGCAGATGTAACATGTGCAGAGAGAGTTAGATTTGGGTGGGTTATATTGTTTCTGTGCAGGGTAAATACTGCCTGCTTTATTTTTACACTGCAATTTAGATTTCAGTTTAAACGCACCCCACCCACATCTAACTCTCTCTGCACATGTTACATCTGCCCCCCTGCAGTGCACATGGGGGGTAATTCAGATCTGATCGTAGATGTGCTAAATTTAGCACATCTACAATCAGTTACTCTGACATGCAGGGGGACGACCAGCACAGGGCAAATCCGCCCTGCATGTCTGGCCCTGCCCCCCCCCCCCCCCCCCCCCCTGCACGGGTGTAAAAGCATCACACGGTGGCGATGCTTTTGCACGTGGTGAGTAGCTCCCTGCCTGTGCTGGCAGGCAGCTACCCGCTATGTCCCAGGTTGCAGCAGCTGCGCATGACATCACGCAGATGCAGCGGCCTGCCCCTGCAATGGTCCGGACACGCCTGCGTTGTCCGGACCGCTCCTCACCAATGGCGTTCTAATGTCATTGGCACGCCCCCTCCTGCCCCACGAACACCTATGCCTGTAATCGCATGCTGGGGGCCGCCCAGCGCAGGGCAAGGCATGCTACCCTCCGCCCAGCGGTTGCGATTGCAATTTATATTGCAGTCGCAGCAATTGGGGACGACCTTCTGCCTTCGTAGCCTGGCTGCACTGCTACCACATTTTTAATCGGTGTGGTCCTGACCACCCCCTGCAATGGCGAAATGCCGCCCCCCCCCCCTTCCCCTCCAACAGTCGCCACTGTCACTCATAGTGTGAACGCATCCTTCGGGTATGCGATCACACTATGAACGCAAACGCATGCGATGTGCGGCTGCTGCACTTGCGCAGTGTACCGAAAATCTGTATACTGCAATCCAACCTGAATAGGGTCCTATATACATCCTGCCGAGTGCTACTGCCGAAGTTAAAAAAGTGGCCTCTGAGATGAAAGGCGTGTCCTCACATGAAATGGGCGTGTCCCACCTGAATGGTGGCACGACTTCAGTGATCGGAGGCACAGCTAATATGTCATGACTGTTCTATCATTGGTAGCTATGAGCATGGCAACTAGGAAAGCAGAAGCAACTAGTATATAATATATATATATATATACAGTCCTAACCTAGTACACTGACCTGTTTGTACAGTCAGACAATGGATATTGCACTGAATACACAGGATAATTACATGCTTAGGCGTGTTTGGAATTCCGTGTCTATCAGCAATCAGCTCGGAGCCCTAACGTAAAGAATGAAAGAATGAATAAACAGACGCAGCCAGTCTGTGTGGGGCAAGGGACTTTTCAGTACAGAAGAGAGACAAACAAATATCAATATCCATTCCTGGCAGCGGCACGCTGCTCACAGATCATTAACTCCTTCTCCAGGACCATAATGAAAGTAGGAGGTCTGTACAGTATGTGAGGCATGGGAAAGTAGTCTGGGAAAATACTGTGCCTATAACGTAATCACTTGGCGCTGACAAATTGTTCCGGCTGAGATTGTAGCTCAAGGTCATTGGTCATGGGAATTCAGCGGTTATCCAATAATGTTTTACCGCAACAACATGAAAAGTGATGAGAGACAAAGAAAAATCATATTTGCTAAGTTTTATATTGACATTATTGTTCTGTGTGTACCTCTGTGGGCTGAGCACTGTTTGCAGCTCAAGACGGCCTTTCATTGAAAACCTATTTCCCAGTCCTCTGAACGTACCTACTCTACCAACAGTCCTGGTTTCAGCAGGATAGTCTCCATTTTCGGACACTGTTCTGCTGTCCCACCCATCCATTTAGTGCCGGCAAAGGCTGGAGGTAGCAATGTTAGGACAAGCTGAATATATATTTTAACACGCTTTAAAGTCTCCAGTTACATTCACACTTTAATAATAAGATTATTCTGTACCGTTGGAGTCCGTTCTTCTTTAGGAATAAACGAGAGCAGGTCCCAGACTTCTCAACAACTTTACCCAACTTATGGCTACAGAAGGGACTCTAGCCTACTATAACCTAAATCTTACCAACTGGTTTCCACTTGGGAGTTATCCCTGGCAAACCCACAACCTCAACTAGGTGCCTTCATAGTATACTCATCAACTCGGGTGAGGAGACAGCGGCGGTATATCTTGGTGCAAACAAGGCCTTTGATTCGGTGAATCAAATTACTATAGTGGTCCCATTGGAGGGAATTTGTGTTAATGGATAGGTCACAAACCCTACTAAACTGGAGAGGAATGTTCATTGTCTCCTGCATTATTCTCCATGGCCAGTGGACCCCTTGCCTGATCACATGTGTGAGGATCTGCAATAGCAAGTGCACATAACAGTAGCCAAGCACTTACTGCAATCAGCACTTTGCTAAAGGTTAAGTCAATAACACAAAGAGACCTCACCTACTGTATATGTAGCCTTTATATGTCCCTCACTCCTTCCAGTCTTTGATGAGCAAAGGTGGCAATTATTTTCTCTGTTGGTGTATTGTCTGCCCGTTTATCAACTCACAGTTCTACATTCTGCAACTCATAGACTTCATCTTTGGCCCTCATGACGTGCCTCAAAAGACTAAGTGGCTTGACCATTCGTGGTGAGCCTCTGGTATCTACTCCTGGCCCAACCTTTGCGTATTCTGTTCCTAGGAAGTATTTCAAACCACCTATACCTCTCGATTTCGGACATGCTAGTACTTGACGGAGGTGAAGCTACATGGAAGTAGGGGTGGCCTCACCATAAAGTGGGAGTGGTGCGTCAGAAAATGGGTGTGGCTAGGCAGAGTTTGGGTGCATTGTGGTGTGGTTTGTACCTGTGTCCTGTTGTGTCACTGTCTTTTGCTTCATTCATATCAATGTAGTGACTTTTGTCTTTTTTTCTTTGCAACATTAGTGTTTGGTCTCAAAGGTTTTTACTTTGTGCATCAACTATGAGAAATTGCTTTTGTTTCATGGATAATAGTAACCACTGATATAACAAATAGCATAGAGAGTGTTACATATGGCTTTCAGGGTTCCTGCTGCTGGAGGTGGGGGTCTACCTGCGCACAGTGGGGCTGAGGATGAGTGAGCACTACCCCAGTCCCTATAGTGTACTGTATATTTCATCCTCTTACTGTGTCAGTCTGGAGAATCACGGGCCTGTGGGAGGAATTGGATGGTTACTATTCCCAATCATAGTCCACGTGGATGGTAATTCTTGCAAAAGTTAAAAAATATGTGAAAACTCTCCAAAAAAGAACTCCAGAAGCAGAGATATGGGAACTGCTTGACGTCCTGGACAACTGGTTGGAGTCCTCTGCTACGTGCGGGATATTTTAAGATGTGATATATATACTAGAAGAAGAAAGACTTTTTTTCTTTGTCCCTTTGCTTCCCAGGCATGACTTTCATGAATGAGACGCGGCTGGCCATACCTGTAGTCTTTCCTTTGTTTTCATTAACGTTCCAGCAACTGTATTGATTTCCCGTGTTGCCGCGGATCAGTTTACAAGGTCTTCTTGTACATGCAAAGGAACACAATGGTGTGACCCTTGTGTGACATCGACACTTCATACGCCTGAAACCCTATACTCCTGCAGAAGCTCATTGTACAGTACATTAGGACATTTGCACATTCCGGCTTCACGTTACAGCATATGGGGCAAGGGAAGTGTTACTGTGCAACAATAATGTCACAGGACCTTCGCCGGCTTCCCATGTCTCCCCTGCCATTAGTACACTCATAGCACACTATTCCTGACCTCCATACGGCCAGATTAACAATGGGGCGGATAAAGCTACAGCTCCAGGCCTCCACACATAAATAGGCCCATCATTATAAGTATTAAAATTGTGTTTCTATTATCCCCCCAAAAATTATGCAATTGGGGCTAATAGTGGCTCTAGCCACACCCACACAGCACTGGCCACACCCACACACCACTGGTCACATCCACACAGCACTGGTCACAGCTCCTCCCCTTCTCAGTAGAGGCCCTTGAACATTTTTAGCCCCAGGACCTTAACCAGGCCTTCTGACTGCATATGTACCAAGGTGAACATGTTTGGCAGCATGAATAATACGCTTCCATATATAGGTGAAATGACTCCATTGTTGCCCATCTATAACAGCTTGGTGGTGGTAGGTGGTCTCAGGTGCGTATGGAATAGGATGGCTTGCAGAGAAAGAAGCTTAAGGTGGGTACAGACTAGACGATATTTTGAATGATTTGCCCGATTTCGGTGGATCGGAACGACAAATCGTTCAACTCCTCCAGTGTGTGTCTGCACTATACGTGCTCCCACTGCGGCGTCTGTCGCATCTTCAGGTCACCCTACATGCTGCTCAATCTGAGGATAGTAACAGAGACAGCATACTTCTGCATGTAAGCTACTGACGATATATCTTTAGGCCTTTTGCGAGATTACACAGTGAGTATGAGCACACACTATATGGCAGGGGAATGTACAGTGACAGGTGCTTCTGTGCATTGTTTTAAGGCAGCAGCTGTGAGGACACCAGGGTAAGGTTTAACCCTTTATACCCTGCCCGTAGAATGGTTAGCCTTATGTGTCACCCCTGGCCTTCCCGGTACCTTGACCATGACTGGGTTAAACAGAATCACCTATGTAATTGTAAAGGGATTGGTATGTGATCCCACCGCACGGGATGCCGAATGTCCGTATACCAACACTGGCGTCCGGTGTAACAGAATGCTGGCCGGGGGGTGAGCACAATGAAGCCCCTTGCGGGCTCAGGTTCTATTCTCCCTCTATGGGTGTCATGGACACCCATAGAGGGGGAATCGCCTACCTCGCCGGTATTCCGGCGGCGGTATGCTGACCCTGTAGGGATCCCAGCGTCGGTATTAAGACAGCTGGGATCCCGATGAGCGGTATTGTAACTGCATACCCCAGTGGTTTCCAAACTTTTTTGAATAACGGCGCCCTAGAATATCAGAATTTTTTTCACGGCACCCTAGGCCAAAAATGTCTTATTGAGAAATTTAGAAAGAAATATTACATTAAGTAGATAGCATTTATATGTCATCCTTAGGGTCAGCTGTGTGGTGAGGGAGAAGATTTGCTTCTGTTTGGCCACATATTTTATGACTGGCAGCCACCAGCACTGGTTTTGCCTATTATATTGACCATGAATAATTTGAATTGGTCCTTGACCACCAACCCAGGGCACCCCTGCAAGTGTCCCGAGGCACCCCAGGGAGCCACGGCACACAGTTTGAGAACCTCTGGCATACCCTATGTATATAGTGGGTGAAAGAAACATGTATAACCACAAACACAATATAGTAATACCAGGGGGGTCACCATGGGATGTATTCGGCTTGTGACCAATCCCGGAATCCCGACACCACTCAGGAGACTGATGCAAGAACACCGACAGCCGACATCCCAAAGGTAAGTATTGGGGTATGGGTTAGGGTTAGGGTCAGTGCCCGGCGGGGAAGGATGGTTAGGGTTAGGCGCTATGGGGTGTGATTAGCCATAGCCAACACCTCCCTGAAGATTAGCTGTAACCGCAGATGGATCTCTTGCACCAAGAATAGGGCTGGTGCACGTCTGCACTGATAGTGACAGATAGGAGCTGTGCGGTACTCACTATCTTTAGGGCAATTCCTCCTGTGTGTGTCCCGGCCTGGTCACATTGGAAGCAGAGTTGTGGGCTTAGCAACAGGACAATATATACTTATTATAGGTGTAATAACATTCTTAGTACACAAACTTATTATTACTAATATAGAGAGCGCAAAATTAATCTAATTATACCAATAAAAGCAAAAAATCACATACACTGCACACGAACAATGTAAAATTGGTGCATTTACCTAAAGCACTCTTATGTTCATTTTTCCACAAAGGTGCAATTGGGTCACGTTATCCGATAAATCCACTCCTGCACTACGGCTCCGTATCCTTATGTTTTACATGTTAACAGTCAGATCCTTTGTATGGAGTATATGTAATAGCAACTGTCACTGGCCTTTGTAGGTAATAGACTGCGGTACTCTGTCCGCGCTATGCTCGCCCTCCCCACAGTTCTGCAGTGTCTCTCACCCATGTATTGCAGCCGTCTTATATACTGGCATGGTGTAGTCAGGTCTCTGGCTTTGCGTATGAGAGCGCTGCACAGCCGTCACTCGTAGGGGGAGGGAGAACGCGGCAGCAGTTCCTCTGCAAGCAGTATGGAAGGTCCTATACAAGAAGGATGTGATGGGTTCAAGCAGCAGTGGAGGTGTCCGTGTAGGTCCTTGATCACTAAGAGTCTGCTGTTCAGTGGAACTCAGCAAAATGCATTTTTCCCAATACAAAATATTTTTTTATCACTATTGTTCCAAATCGATTGATCAGATAGTAATTATGGGACTACGGGCCAGATTAGTGCTGGGATCATAACTTTTACGTCATGTTAAGTGTAAGAGTTTATCAAAATTAATTTGACTGTATTCTTAGTGCTGAGTGTGCACCTGCATTTCTCTTTTTCTTGGTAGTTCTGTCACTCCTGGGAATCTGTCATACTAAACAATACAGCGTCAGCTTCTCATTTTTTGTAGACGCCTAATCATTTATATCGCCAGGGTGTTATTAGTCCTGTCCGTATGAATTCATATTACACCTGTCCCGCAGTTGGAAATCGTCAAATGATCAGTGTTGGGATATCCTGAGTCACAGGTTATGGCAGGCTTTACTATATAATAACATGACACGCCAGATATAAAGAAGCATCTGTTTCCTCTGCTGTGTCTTCTCATCGTTCTGTAGGCCATCCTTACCCCATTAACCCCTTCAGTGGTGGGTTTTCAATTTAAAAACACAACCTGGGGGGGAGGTTTTAAATTGAAGTGGGAACGGGGTAAAGGTGCAGGGGGGCGAGTGATGGGGCAGGGCGAGGTAATCGCCTGGTGATCGCCCATGGGCCTTGCGGCGCCCGGGAATCAGCATAAGCCATTTTACAGCTAAGCCCGCCCCCCAGCCAATAGGAGTCCGGGGGACGGGCTAAACTCCATAATGGAATATGCTGATTCCCGGGAAATCAGTCAGTAGTATTTCCGGAAGTCTTCCGGGGTTGCCAGTGCTGTCAGTGCTGGCTATCCCGGCAGATTTCCGGGCAACCCACTGAAGGGGTTAATCCTGTACTTTGTGGTCCTCATACAGAACAGGAACGTACGGACTTTGGGGGGTGACTCAGAGCTGATTGTAGATGTAAATTTAGCACATCTACAATCAGATTCTCTAAAATGCAGGGGGACGCCCAGCACAGGGCTAGTCCGCACCGCATGTCTGGCTCTGCCCCTCCCCCCCACAGGTGCGAAAGCTTTGCACGGCGGTGAAGCTTTCGTACCAGCCAAGTAGCTCCCTGCCTGCGCTGGTAGATGGCTACTCGCCATGTTTTGGGTTGTAGAAGCTGTGTGTGACGTCAAGCAGTCACCGCGGCCCACCTCAGCAGCGATCCGGACATACCTGCGTTGTCTGTACCGCGCCCTTCCAATGGTGTTCTAACACCGTTGACACTCCCTGTCCCGCCCAGCGACCAACTCTGCCTGTTAATCGCACAGCGGGCGCACTTCACAAAGGGCTTCAGAGTGTGATCGCTGCCGTTGCAGCGATTGCCTCTGGATCAGGTCCTTTGCACCTGCAGGATATTTCCCCTAGTGGCCGGGGTAAGACGTGCAGTGAGAGGACTGTGCTACATAAACAGTGTGTACCCTGACATCTGCATTACTGGGGATGAATTGGTCACAGTAACATGACACCTCGGATCTTTTACTGTAAAATGAGCCACATGAAGCAGATTTTAGGCGGTTTATTTTCTTTTCCATAAACTAGGAAACGGTTTTTGTTCAGGGCAGCAAATTAAGGGGCCGATTCAGACCCTGACGCCGATGTGCAACGATCGCTATGATGCAATTTCTGCACATCTGCGCATGCATGTACTTAAACTGCGTTCTATTCAGAACGCAGTTTAAGACCTGGAGGGGGCAGGAACGGGCATCGATGCTGCATTTTGTGGACGTTGATGCTCCGTTTTAGGGGTGCAGTCCGGACAATGCAGGCGTGTCTGGGTCGATTGCGGGTTGGCCGCGGCGGCTGTGTAACATCACATGCAGCCGCTGCGACCTTTAACACGGGTAGCCATCTGCCGACACAGCTAGGCTGCGTAGGCAGAGGGCTACTCTAAACATGTGAAAGCATCGCTGCCGTGTGATGCTCTCGCATGTCTGGGCATCCCCCCCCCCCTTGTCAAAGAAATTGATGGTACATGTGCATTTTCTAATTTTCTCGCACGTCGATCAAGTCTGAATTAGGCCCTAAGCCTTGATGCTTGGTAAAGTATGACATAAAAACCAGACACAAAGGAGTAGTTATATGAAAGCACACCGTGGGGTGTATGTAACTGGTTCTAAGATCACAGTCCTGGCAATCAGTTATAAGGCTGGTTACCTATAACACCCCCCAAATGTGACTTAATTTCCAATATGAAAGCTATGTGTCCCCATGCTGGGAAATAATGAATATATGCTTATCTGACCCATTTAATGATGCTCCCAATGATACATTCAGCATATAGACACTTCAGTGCGGGGAATAAAAACAGAGAGTAGTATCATTATGCAACAAGTATTTTATTGGAAAAAAAAATTGTCTGCAAGCATTTCTCCAATGATGGTGGTGAGGGTGCGTGTCTCTCCGATGGTGGTGGTGAGGCCGCATGCCTCTGATGGTATTGAGGGTGCATGCCTCTGATGGTGGTGAGGGCGCATGCCTCTGATGGTGGTGAGGGCGCATGCCTCTGATGGTATTGAGGTGCATGCCTCTGATGGTGGTGAGGGTGCATGCCTCTGATGGTATTGAGGGTGCATACCTCTGATGGTGGTGAGGGCGCATGCCTCTGATGGTGGTGAGGGCGCATGCCTCTGATGGTATTGAGGTGCATGCCTCTGATGGTGGTGAGGGTGCATGCCTCTGATGGTATTGAGGGTGCATACCTCTGATGGTAGTGAGGGCGCATGCCTCTGATGGTGGTGAGGGTGCATGCCTCTGATGGTATTGAGGGTGCATACCTCTGATGGTAGTGAGGGCGCATGCCTCTGATGGTGGTGAGGGTGCATGCCTCTGATGGTATTGAGGGTGCATACCTCTGATGGTAGTGAGGGCGCATGCCTCTGATGGTGGTGAGGGTGCATGCCTCTGATGGTATTGAGGGTGCATACCTCTGATGGTGGTGAGGGCGCATGCCTCTGATGGTGGTGAGGGCGCATGCCTCTGATGGTATTGAGGTGCATGCCTCTGATGGTGGTGAGGGTGCATGCCTCTGATGGTATTGAGGGTGCATACCTCTGATGGTAGTGAGGGCGCATGCCTCTGATGGTGGTGAGGGTGCATGCCTCTGATGGTATTGAGGGTGCATACCTCTGATGGTAGTGAGGGCGCATACCTCTGATGGTGGTGAGGGTGCATGCCTCTGATGGTATTGAGGGTGCATGCCTCTGATGGTATTGTGGCGCATGCTTCTGGTGGAATTGAGGCGCATGTCTAACCCGGGGAGGCAAGTATTGGCACATGCCTCTATGGCAGGGGTGCCTGCCTAGCCCGGGGAGGTGGAGGCGCCTGTCTCACCAGGGGTGGAGGAGGTGGCTGACGTTCCCGAGGTGGTGGGGGCACCTGTCGTGGACGAGATGATGGTCCATGTCTTGCCCGAGGTGGTGGGGGCGCTTGTTTAGCCCGAGGTGCGGGAGGCACCTGTCTTGCCTGGTGTTGGTTTGGCTCATCCCACTCCAAGGGCAGCGTGGGCTCCTGCCTCTCTGGGTGCGGTGGCTGATTGGGCTTCTCCTGTGCTGGGGGCACCTCATGCTCAATGAGCTTCTCCTTCATTAAATGAAGATGAAATAGAAATTATAAATAAGTAATTAAGCTCAGTTATATGCAGACATTTTTTGGTAGTAGGCTACTGCCCTAATAAGCTCTTTCTCTCTGTTCCGGATTCTGATGACATCATAACTGGTTGTATACAGATACAAATATATGGTTAGGTATATTTGGTGTATGGTTGTGAACGGAGAGTATTTTATTAGCAAAATGTCTGATACCCGTAGTGTGGTCTAACAACAAACATACACAGTAATATCATCATCTTTTCTCATGAGGAAGTGTAACGATGATTCCCACTATAGGGGCCGTGTGCACCACAGACACTGCAGCCATTAGAGAACGCCAATGATCACAAGATCCTAACAAGTGGATGCAATTGCTTCTCATGTGTTCCACAGCTGCTTATTTAGTGAGCACACATTTAATTTCTCTTGGCTGCCCTGTGTGTACCCCACCTCATATACCTGTATGCCTGTACCCCACCTCATATACCTGTATCCCACCTCATATACCTGTATGCCTGTACCCCACCTCATATACCTAATGTCTGTACCCCACCTCATATACCTGCATGCCTGTACCCCACCTCATATACCTGTATCCCACCTCATATACCTGTATGCCTGTACCCCACCTCATATACCTAATGTCTGTACCCCACCTCATATACCTGCATGCCTGTACCCCACCTCATATACCTGTATCCCACCTCATATACCTGCATGCCTGTACCCCACCTCATATACCTGTATCCCACCTCATATACCTGCATGCCTGTACCCCACCTCATATACCTGTATCCCACCTCATATACCTGCATGCCTGTACCCCACCTCATATACCTGTTGTATCCCACCTCATATACCTGTATACCTGTATCCCACCTCATATACCTGTATGCCTGTACCCCACCTCATATACCTGCATGCCTGTACCCCACCTCATATACCTGTATCCCACCTCATATACCTGTATGCCTGTACCCCACCTCATATACCTGCATGCCTGTACCCCACCTCATATACCTGTATGCCTGTACCCCACCTCATATACCAGTATGCCTGTACCCCACCTCATATACCTAATATCTGTACCCCACCTCATATACCTAATGTCTGTACCCCACCTCATATACCTGCATGCCTGTACCCCACCTCATATACCTGTATCCCACCTCATATACCTGTATGCCTGTACCCCACCTCATATACCTGCATGCCTGTACCCCACCTCATATACCTAATGTCTGTGCACTGCTCCAAACACAGACCAAATATTCCAAACTCTCTCTGCACATGTTACATCTGTCCCACCTGCAGTGCACATGGTTTTGTCCTGTCCTGACTAATATGCAAAACTGGAGGGACCATAACACATATCCCCAATATAATATATCACATTTAGAGGATTCTTGGGTTCCCATCTATCAACAAGTGATAAAACTCGTTGTGAATGATAAAATTTGTTGCGTATGATAAATGTGCTCTGGCCAATCTGCTCCCAACTGTCATTTTTCAAATACATGACAGTGGGGAGCTGATTGGCTGGAGCCCTATTTATCAAATGCAACGTTTTATCATTCACAACAAGTTTTATCATTCTTTGATAAATGAGCCCCATTTGTGTGGGTAACCTGGCACGTTTCCAGCTTTCTGAGGACTGCCCAGAATATAGTGTTAATAAATATGCCTCTGACGGACAGTAGTAAGTCAGTGTGCAAAGCCGATAAAGGGTCAGACAACATGCAGCACGTTATCTCTCACTTCATCCCTGTGATAAGCCAGAAGCACGACCGTTGTGTCATATACATGTGCCTGTGACATCACAATCTGAGGCATCGGTTTAATAAGAGCCTCGCACCATACTCTGTCTCTCGGGACCATGTATGTTTGTGTCTTCTGATTACTCCCATAGCATCAGTACTTGTGTGTCCTGAAATACTTTGTGCTACTGTGAACATTCTGATGCTTCTGAGGTTCCTATCTGCACCCACTGCAGATGCCACCTCAGATGAGCAGAAGACTGAAAAAAAAAGAGTCTTTGGAGTCTAGACTTGAACGGAGATAAAGTGGATGGAGGTAAAGTCCCAGCCAAGCAGCTCCTAACTGTCATTTTTCAAACACAGCCTGTAATATGACAGTTAGGAGCTGATTGGCTGGTACTTTATCTCTGTTTGTGGCTCTTGTCAAAGGTATTTTAAGGACTGACGTTCTTATTTCTTGAAACATTTTAGGTATTGAAGACAACCTGACTCTTGCTCTCCCAGAGTCCGCATACGACATTGGGTGCTACATTGACTAGTAACACGCTTCCTTCCAATGGAGCTTCCTCAGGGTAGGAAGCGCATTGATGACAAAGTGGTACATGTCCCCACACCCCCACAAGTACAACCAATGCTGGAAGGGATGACCAAGCTCAGCTTACTGCAGAGGTTCCCAAACTGTGTGCCGTGGCTCCCTGGGGTGCCTCGGGACACTTGCAGGGGTGCCCTGGGTTGGTGGTCCAGGACCAATTCAAATTATTCATGGTCAATATAATAGGCAAAACCAGT
This sequence comes from Pseudophryne corroboree, assembly GCF_028390025.1. Classification (NCBI taxonomy): domain Eukaryota; kingdom Metazoa; phylum Chordata; class Amphibia; order Anura; family Myobatrachidae; genus Pseudophryne; species Pseudophryne corroboree. The sequence goes on from NC_086455.1 coordinate 18,573,473, forward strand.
GCTGGTGGCTGCCAGTCATAAAATATGTGGCCAAACAGAAGCAAATATTGTCCCTCACCACAAAACTGACCCTAAGGATGACATACAAACGCAATCTACTTAATGTAATATTTCTTTCTAAATTTGTCAATAAGAAATTTTTGGCCTAGGGCTGCCGTGAAAAAAATTCTGATATTCTAGGGCGCCGTGATTCAAAAAAGTTTGGAATCCACTGGCTTACTGCACACTTGCAGTGCACAGTGCAGGGGGCGGTTCCCAAGAATGGACCCCACAAAGCTGCAGGAGAAGCTCCATACATAGGGGGTCATTCCGAGTTGATAGCTCGCCAGCTGTTTTTAGCAGCCGTGCAAACGCTATGCCGCCTCCCTCTGGGAGTGTATTTTAGCTTAGCAGAAGTGCGAACGAAAGGATCGCAGAGCGGCTACAAAATAATTTTATGCAGTTTCAGAGTAGCTCCAGACCTACTCAGCGCTTGCGATCACTTCAGACTGTTCAGTTCCTGTTTTGACATCACGAACACGCCCTGCGTTCGCCCAGCCACGCCTGCGTTTTTCCTGGCACGCCTGCGTTTTTCCGAACACTCCCTGAAAACGGTCAGTTGACACCAGAAACACCCACTTCATGTCAATCACTCTGCGGCCAGCAGTGCGACTGAAAAGCTTTGCTAGACCTTGTGTGAAACCACATCGGCTGTTGTGAAAGTACGTCACGTGTGCGCATTGCGCCACATACGCATGCGCAGAAGTGCCATTTTTTTTTTTTGCATCATCGCTGCACAGCGAACATTTTCAGCTAGCGATCAACTGGGAATGACCCCCTTAGGCTTACCGCACCATCCCTTTAAGCTGGGACATGCATGAATTACACAGGTTCCGTGGCTGGCTGACATCAAGCTTGCATTTCAGCTGATTTTAATCAGCCACAGAATCTGTGTAATTCATGAGCATCCCGGTTTAAAGGGATAGTGTAATAAGCCTATCCGTACACATCATAAGGTACCGAACTACAAAATGCACTTCAGCAATGATCTGCCCCCTGCATATAACTGGCTGCACTGCAAGAAGCCCAGTAACATTAAGAAAGTGCGGCTTAGAATAGCAGAGACATTAAGGACAGCTGTTTAATGTCTGCTAACGAGCCATCCACAGTAGCACCTGGCTGCAGCACACTGGACAAAGGCCCTCATTCCGAGTTGATCGCTCGCTAGCTACCTTTAGCAGCCGTGCAAACGCATAGTCGCCGCCCACGGGGGAGTGTATTTTCGCTTTGCAAGTGTGCGAACGCGTGTGCAGCTAAGCGGGATGAAAAAGTGTTTAGCAGTTTGAGTAGCTCTGGACTTACTCAGCCGCTGCGATCACTTCAGTCTTTTTGGTCCCGGAATTGACGTCAGACACCCGCCCTGCAAACGCCTGGACACGCCTGCGTTTTTCCAACTACTCCCTGAAAACGGTCAGTTGACACCCACAAACGCCCTCTTCCTGTCAATCTCCTTGCGATCGGCTGTGCGAATGGATTCTTCGTTAAATCCATCGCCCAGCAATGATCCGCTTTGTACCCGTACGACGCGCCTGCGCATTGCGGTGCATACGCATGCGCAGTAGTAACCTGTTCGCTGTGCTACGAAAAACGGCAGCGAGCGATCAACTTGGAATGACCCCCATAGGGTGCACTGCTTTACTGACTGCCAGGTAAGTCATAAGTATCTATTCTCCAATCTATTGGGTACTACCACTATCTATTCCATACATGTATTTTTATGCCATTTTATACCAAAGTAGTAAATATGTAGCAATCACAGTGATCATTGGACTTTACTGTCATATGTATGTTATAGCAATTTTATTCAAAATAAATGTAAAAAAAAAAAAGGAATCTGTGACCCTATTTCATTTCCATTTATACTGATAATTAACCCCTCGTGCGCCAAGGAACACCACGGCCAGAGTAACTCACACTCCGGCAGCTACGCTGACACAGGCCACCTTAGGACACGAGCCAGGCTAGCAATAGAGAAAGCTGTTATCATTAGTGTATCACAATATTATGAATGTGATAAGGTAACTAAGGAGAAGAAAGTCACTTTATCAGGTCATTATGTTTGGTGTCAGGATAGTGATCAATTCCGCAGACATAACGTGGTGAGGTTAAAGTTTAAGCTATAAGAGATAAATACAGTAGGTACTGGTTCCAGACTTTGCACCCCACTGTCCTCTCCTGATGTTATTTTATTTCACATGGACTTGCCCACTGGCGTGATATTGTGCGAGTGGGTGTGGACAGGGTGCCTGGTTCTCATACGCAATATGGGCAGAGTCACGTGGAATGGGAGGTACTGTAAGTATCCCTAATATGTAGTTCACATCAGACTAGGCCTGATTCATATTTGTAAGGGATTACACAGCTGCAAGGAAGCCTCTGTGCAATTACGTCTAATTACAAAGCAAATGCAGCAGGAGGCACGTGTAGGGTAGACACCTCGTGTTAGCATTTGCGAGATCTGAGTGCTGTGACTGAGGACGTAATTCTCAATGATTCCAGGCTTTGGCCAGCCTGCATAAGCTGAAGCTTTAGGGATGGCCATTGACCATGAATGGTCATCAATCATCAATTATTTGCTGATGATGGTTTATGGTTTTACCATCAATGAGGGAGGTCTTCTCATAAATATCTGTGGCAACTTTTTGATGATATACTTGTGCACATGTACCATTGCATTTTTTGTGTGTATGTGGCCGCAAAGCATTAATAATTGAATCACCTATGGTTTCTGGATGATGGGTAGAAGAAACCATCGATGATTGATAACAGAACCTTTACTGGACAACCCTAGGTCAGATATAAAGTAGCCAGGTTGTGTGGGCACTCTCCCTCAGGTTTCATGGAGGCATAGCATTTACGATGTGGCCACACCCACAACTGGCCATAAAAATTCAGTCCGGACTCCTGTTATACGATGCAAAGGGATGTTCACGCCACTACTACCTGTCTGGGGTGGTCTTATTTATCTTCACCTCACTACTACTTGTCTGGGGTGGTCTTATTTATCTTCACCTCACTACTACTTGTCTGGGTTGGTCTTACTTATCTTCACCTCACTACTACCTGTCTGGGGTGGTCTTACTTAAGGATGACTGGAGTTTTGTTTAATAAAATAATAATAATAATAATAATAATAATAATAATAATTTTATTTATATAGCGCTCTTTCTCCAACAAGACTCAAGGCGCTTTACAGACATCAAAAACAATGCACATAATACAGAAGATTTAAGTAATACATCAAAAGAGAAACCACACAGATATAAAAGAAAACCTTGAGCACACAGAAAGAATAACGCAGGATTGGTGCAGGCATTTGGGTAATAACTTACAAGGGTTGTGCATTCCACCCTCACAAGGTACCAGGTGCGGCAGCCATCTTGGGCGCACTGTGTATGATTACCCTGGGTGGAATAGTCTACCCCTAGAAGAGATAACACAAAATGGGGAGATTGCAGAGTCCTACAGTTTAGAGTAGGGTTCCAACAAAACCATTAGGTCCTGAGTATAATGTTTCACATGAGCCACAGTTACTACCTAAGATGGAAGGATGGAACCCATATGACCTCATATGGTCTTCTATCTCCTCTACAGTCTATATACCACAGCCCGGTCCAGCAGCTCCCCATACACATAGCAGGATTGCAGGCATTGTATTTTTTGTATTTTAATATTACTGTGTTCTCCTGGGCTTCCTCCAGCCCCAGTTCATACAACTTCAAGCAGGTTAATTATTGCCTGTGTGTGGCTCTGGTAGGGAAAATAGATTGTAAGCTCCTTTGTCAAGAGACTATATTATGCAAGTGTGTATGTTTATAACATTTCTATCAAAGCTGAAAAAGAGTATCATATTTACAGTTTGTGTAATGAACACTTGAAATGTGTCGGACCTGTCTGAGGAGTGACGGATTACCGATCGATTTTATTGAACAATTCAGACACTTGTTGCTTGTAGAAAACTCTGTGATCTGCATTTTAAAAATACCTGACTTGTTTGATATATATATATATATATATATATATATATATATATACTAGGTGCTTCATCGCGCCCTACGGGCGCTCTTCACACCGTCGAAAGGGGCTACGCCCCCTTAACCCCTGCACGCCTTGCTGCGGTTCAATATTTGTATGAGTATTACCTGCATTCCTAGGTTTGTTAGTGGTTAAATATTGCACGACGAAAGTGCTACCAATGGTGAAGGGGGCGTAGCCCCTTGCGACGGCGTGAACAGTGCCTGCAGGGCACGATGTACAGAATGTAGCGGGTGCGGGGGGGACCGCGGATGAGGCAGGGAGTATGTAGATGCTGCGAGTGGACGGGGAGGTGGATGCAGGTGTGGGGGGGAGGGGGTGTGGGACCTATACCTATGTCATTTTATTTGTAACAATATATAGGACACGGATAAGGATGAATGTGATATAGACATACCCGCATGAAGAGGTATATGGTGTTATTAGACACAGAGGGAAGTGCTGGTACAATGCGGAGCAGGGGCAGCTGTGTCCTCTCTCTACACCGTACCATCCTTCAGGTGTAGCAACACGGACATGTTGCGCACGCAATGTCTCCACGCGGCCGCAGGTGCACCAGTCCCCTCTGCATGCGCTATGTGCGCGCCCACCTCAGGTGCAGTAGGAGGAGGGGGCGATAGCTGGAGCTGGTACCAGGGCCAATGGGCATGGACAGCGCGGTCATGTGCTCGGTGCTGGGCTTGCGCCCTGCGCTTGCTGTGTGAGGGATAGGAAGGAGGCGGCAGAGCGGAGCATCACCGATATACCGGTAACTATAGAGGGCACCGCAGGGGGTTATGGCTCCTGTCCTCCTGGTGAGGGCTTGTCAGGAAGGTATCAAAGAGCCAGTGGTATGGACCGTGTATGGGATACAGGGGGGTAGGGAGGGGATACAGAGACGCGGGGCGGTAGGGAGGTGATACAGAGACGCAGAGCGGTAGGGAGGTGATACAGAGACGCAGAGCGGTAGGGAGGGGATACAGAAACGCAGGGCCGTAGGGAGGGGATACAGAAACGCAGAGCGGTAGGGAGGTGATACAGAGACGCAGAGCGGTAGGGAGGGGATACAGAGACACAGGGCGGTAGGGAGGGGATACAGAGACGCAGAGCGGTAGGGAGGGGATACAGAGACGCAGGGCGGTAGGGAGGGGATACAGAGACGCAGAGCGGTAGGGAGGGGATACAGAGACACAGGGCGGTAGGGAGGGCACACAGAGACGCAGGGCGGTAGGGAGGGGATACAGAGACGCAGGGCGGTAGGGAGGGGATACAGAAACGCAGGGCGGTAGGGAGGGGAAACAGAGATGCGGGGCGGTAGGGAGGGGATAGAGAGACGCGGGCCGGTAGGGAGGGGATAGAGAGAAGGGGGGCGGTAGGGAGGGGATAGAGAGACGCAGGGCGGCAGGGAGGGGATAGAGAGATGCAGGGCGGTAGGGAGGGGATAGAGAGACGCAGGGCGGTAGGGAGGGGATAGAGAGAAGCGGGGTGGTAGGGTGGGGATACAGAGGCGTAGGGAGGAGGGGATACAGAGACGGACGGTAGGGAGGGGATAGAGAGACGCAGGGTGGTAGGGAGGGGATAGAGAGACGCGGGGCGGTAGGGAGGGGATACAGAGATGCAGGGTGTTAGGGAGGGGATACAGAGACGCGGGGCAGCAGGTAGAGGATACAGAGAGGCGGGGCGGCTGGGAGGGGATAGAGAGACGCAGGGTGGCAGGGAGGGGATAGAGAGACGTGGGCGGTAGGGAGGGGATAGAGAGACGTGGGGCGGTAGGGAGGGGATAGAGAGACGCAGGGTGACAGGGAGGGGATAGAGAGACGTGGGCGGTAGGGAGGGGATAGAGAGATGCGGGCGGTAGGGAGGGGATAGAGAGACGCAGGGCGGTAGGGAGGGGATAGAGAGACGCGGGGCGGTAGGGAGGGGATAGAGAGACGCAGGGTGGCAGGGAGGGGATAGAGAGACGTGGGCGGTAGGGAGGGGATAGAGAGACGCGGGGCGGTAGGGAGGGGATAGAGAGACGCAGGGTGGCAGGGAGGGGATAGAGAGACGTAGGCGGTAGGGAGGGGATAGAGAGATGCGGGCGGAAGGGAGGGGATAGAGAGACGCAGGGCGGTAGGGAGGGGATAGAGAGACGCGGGGCGGCTGGGAGGGGATAGAGAGACGCAGGGTGGCAGGGAGGGGATAGAGAGACGTGGGCGGTAGGGAGGGGATAGAGAGACGCGGGCCGGTAGGGAGGGGATAGAGAGAAGGGGGGCGGTAGGGAGGGGATAGAGAGACACAGGGCGGCAGGGAGGGGATAGAGAGATGCAGGGCGGTAGGGAGGGGATAGAGAGACGCAGGGCGGTAGGGAGGGGATAGAGAGAAGCGGGGTGGTAGGGTGGGGATACAGAGGCGTAGGGAGGAGGGGATACAGAGACGGACGGTAGGGAGGGGATAGAGAGACGCAGGGTGGTAGGGAGGGGATAGAGAGACGCGGGGCGGTAGGGAGGGGATACAGAGATGCAGGGTGTTAGGGAGGGGATACAGAGACGCGGGGCAGCAGGTAGAGGATACAGAGAGGCGGGGCGGCTGGGAGGGGATAGAGAGACGCAGGGTGGCAGGGAGGGGATAGAGAGACGTGGGCGGTAGGGAGGGGATAGAGAGACGTGGGGCGGTAGGGAGGGGATAGAGAGACGCAGGGTGGCAGGGAGGGGATAGAGAGACGTGGGCGGTAGGGAGGGGATAGAGAGATGCGGGCGGTAGGGAGGGGATAGAGAGACGCAGGGCGGTAGGGAGGGGATAGAGAGACGCAGGGTGGCAGGGAGGGGATAGAGAGACGTGGGCGGTAGGGAGGGGATAGAGAGACGCGGGGCGGTAGGGAGGGGATAGAGAGACGCAGGGTGGCAGGGAGGGGATAGAGAGACGTAGGCGGTAGGGAGGGGATAGAGAGATGCGGGCGGTAGGGAGGGGATAGAGAGACGCAGGGCGGTAGGGAGGGGATAGAGAGACGCGGGGCGGCTGGGAGGGGATAGAGAGACGCAGGGTGGCAGGGAGGGGATAGAGAGACGTGGGCGGTAGGGAGGGGATAGAGAGACGCGGGGCGGTAGGGAGGGGATAGAGAGACGCAGGATGGCAGGGAGGGGATAGAGAGACGTGGGCGGTAGGGAGGGGATAGAGAGACGTGGGCGGTAGGGAGGGGATAGAGAGACGCAGGGCGGTAGGGAGGGGATAGAGAGACGCGGGGCGGTAGGGAGGGGATAGAGAGACGCAGGGTGGCAGGGAGGGGATAGAGAGACGTGGGCGGTAGGGAGGGGATAGACAGACGCGGGCAGTAGGGAGGAGATACAGAGACGCAGGGCGGTAGGGAGGGGATAGAGAGACGTGGGGCGGTAGGGAGGGGATACAGAGATGCAGGGTGTTAGGGAGGGGATACAGAGAGGCGGGGCAGCAGGTAGATACAGAGAGGCGGGGCAGCTGGGAGGGGATAGAGAGACGCGGGGCGGTAGGGAGGGGATACAGAGAGGCAAGGCGGCTGGGAGGGGAAAGAGAGACGCGGGGCAGTAGGGAGGGGATATAGAGACGCGGGGCAGTAGGGAGGGGATAGAAAGACGCGGGGCGGTAGGGAGGGGATAGAGAGACACGGGCGGTAGGGAGGGGATAGAGAGACGCGGGGCAGTAGGGAGGGGATAGAGAGACGTGGGCGGTAGGGAGGGGATAGAGAGACGCAGGGCGGTAGGGAGGGGATAGAGAGACGCAGGGTGGCAGGGAGGGGATAGAGAGACGTGGGCGGTAGGGAGGGAATAGAGAGATGCGGGCGGTAGGGAGGGGATAGAGAGACGCAGGGCGGTAGGGAGGGGGGATAGAGAGACGCGGGGCGGTAGGGAGGGGATAGAGAGACGCAGGGTGGCAGGGAGGGGATAGAGAGACGTGGGCGGTAGGGAGGGGATAAACAGATGCGGGCGGTAGGGAGGAGATACAGAGACGCGGGGCGGTAGGGAGGGGATAGAGAGACGTGGGGCGGTAGGGAGGGGATACAGAGATGCAGGGTGTTAGGGAGGGGATACAGAGACGCGGGGCAGCATGTAGATACAGAGAGGCGGGCGGCTGGGAGGGGATAGAGAGACGCGGGGCGGTAGGGAGGGGATACAGAGAGGCGGGGCGGCTGGGAGGGGATAGAGAGACGCGGGGCAGTAGGGAGGGGATATAGAGACGCAGGGCGGTAGGGAGGGGATAGAAAGACGCGGGGCGGTAGGGAGGGGATAGAGAGACGCGGGCGGTAGGGAGGGGATAGAGAGACGTGGGGCGGTAGGGAGGGGATAGAGAGACGCGGGGCGGTAGGGAGGGGATAGAGAGACGTGGGGCGGTAGGGAGGGGATAGAGAGACGTGGGGCGGTAGGGAGGGGATAGAGAGACGCGGGGCGGTAGGGAGGGGATACAGAGAGGCGGGGCGGCTGGGAGGGGATAGAGAGACGCGGGGCGGTAGGGAGGGAATATAGAGACGCGGGGCGGTAGGGAGGGGATAGAAAGACGCGGGGCGGTAGGGAGGGGATAGAGAGACGCGGAGCGGTAGGGAGGGGATAGAGAGACGCGGGGTGGTAGGGAGGGGATAGAGAGACGCGGGTCGGCAGGGAGGTTCCCCAGTGAGGAAGCTGATGAAGAGAGGGGGAAAGTAGTGGAGGGGGAGGGCACCAGAAGAGGAGACTTGTGTAAAGTGGCGAGCAGACATAGATACAGTGGGTAGGATGGCCGGAAGGACTGACCGTTGGGGCTGTGGGCGGCTGCTGCAGGCTGGTAAACAGTAGTGTCCAGAGGCGTCACCGGGTCAGTATTACTGTTACACGCATCTCTCACCCCCCCCCCCCCCCCGCGGCCGAAAGGGGGCGTGGCCTGCTGTGAAAGGGGCGTGGCCTCGCGGGCCTTTTCTCTCTCGCTCCGGTGGTGTTTCCAGCTTGCCTGTAGATGCTGGCAGCCCTCGGAGACTGGAGTGTGTGTGTCGGCTCTTCTCTGTGACGGGAGGCGAGTGCTGCAGGAGATGACGTCACTGCAGCACTCGCCTCCTGTCACAGCAGGAGAGCGGACAGCTGGATGTGTGCGGAGGAGGCGGCGGGTCTGTGTACGCGGGGCAGGGAGGGCTATGAAAGCCTTCTCCTGCGCCACCGGTCCCTCCTAATGTGTATGCCGGGGGCGGCATCAGCCGTTGTTGTTGGCCCGGCGCCGCGGCCGGGGAGTCAGAGCTGCTGATGGGTGGGGGGGGGGAGAGAGAGATGGACCAGGCAGCAGGAGCAGAGACTTGCTGACTCCGCCCACCGCTGTGACTCCACCCAGCGTTACGGGCAGGCACAGAGTCACAGATGTAGCCAAATATATAGGAGATATATATATATTATATATATATCATGTGCCACATCCTCTGTATTGCTCACGTAAAAAATAATTAGCACTTTGGTAAAATTATATGTTGGGATGTGACACATTACTTTTACTATCCAAAAATAAAGCAGATAGCTCATCTAGCACTGACATTGGGCTTTTCCCAGCACCGCACTTCCGAGTTCCCTACACTCATAGGAGAGAAAGCGTGTGACGTCACTGAGGCTCATTCCCCGTCAGGTAAGTATTTTCTGCCTACGAGATCTTAATTTGCTGTAAAAGTCCATTACATCACTTTATATTACTATCAGAGCCTTCCCATAACATCACTTATCCGCGATAATGCATATGAGAGAGGATATAGAAGAGAAATCAGACAGGAAAGAGATAGAGGAAGTTAATCTGGATCATAAATGGCCTAACAGAAACTCACCCTCATAACCTCAGTCTGCTGACCTAGAAAAATATATATTACATCACAATAATACACCCCAAGTTACATAACAGTTGTCGTTGCCCACCCCGCCCCTGTTAATACCTGAGGCACAATGTTGATTAACATTGGGTGTGGGCTCTTGGTTTCATTAAAGTATGAAGGAAGGGATTTAGATGAGCAGATTTAGACTATAACTACACTATACAATCCTGACCTGCCAGACTGAGTGTCTTTACAGTGATATCGTAGGGGAACCACAAAATAAGACACATTGGGGCAGATTTATTAACCTGGAGAAGACATAAGGAGGTGATAAAACAGTGATAAGTGCAAGGTGATAAACACACCAGCCAATCAGCTCCAATATGTAAATTAACAGTTAGGATCTGATTGGCTGGTGCGTTATCCCATTACACTTATCACTTCTTTATGCCGTCTCCAGGCTTAATACATCTGACCCAATAGGTCTAATGGCTCCCATACGTCAGACAACCCATTTCCCCGATGCCTAGGCCGCCGATTGGTGGCTAGTGATGATCATGCGATCCGTCTGGGAATCAGGCAAATTAAACATGTTAAGATGCCCTGTTAGCCTATTCTGACCATTGGGATTTTTAAGCTTTTAATATTCCTGATTCGCCGACCCAGGCGTTGGGGGATCGGCAAATAGTGACAATACGTTGCTGATGTTTGGGGGCCATAAGTCGGACACATCTGCAGCAGTCTACTGACTTCCTCCGTGTGCTAATGCGGAATCCACCCATGCATAGTAAAAACCTGTGCCCCTACTCATGAAACCCTAGCCCGCCCGCACTTGTGTATGCAGTCGCAGCCGACAGAAGAGTTCTGTGCGTCTGCCGAGAAATGCCCATTTCACGGATATCGCACCCGGCGACGTATGAATCCATACATCCGCACTAGTGTGCGGATTCCTGATACGGAGAATTCGCAGACGCTGATTTCTTTCTTTAGTACAGGCGATGTATGCTGGGATCCGCAAGGTTGGTGCACATTGCGACTTGCGCGCAATTCCTAATTGGGCCCAATGTCCAAGCTGAAGAATTTAAAACCTTCATACAGAGAAAATTATCTGAGAGGTAACGTAAAGGAAGTTAAACAGATGCTCAATTAGATCCATAACCACATTTCCGCATCACCATGCCCCGGCTGACACAAGGCCACATTTCCGCAAGCTATGGCAGTCCTACAGACACAAAGCATAAAACTAATTTTTCCTGTTCATAGCTACAGGCACAATAAAAGCGCTAAAGTAATTGTCAGCAATTAGAACCTTTGGAAGGAAAATCTGGACTCTGAACGGGCATGGGGACAAGGTTAATTCTAAATCGGAGTGGGAGAAGGGACCTTCTGACGTCACTAGGGGAGGAGACACGTCACCAGGGGGAGGAGCTACGGTCTAACAGGGTACCCGAAAAGTACGCTCGCCACGCTTTGGGCTCGATGGCTTGCTCCGCTCCGCTTCGCTCGCCACCTGATTACTAAAGGTAATAGTTGGTGGCGTGGATAGTAGAGGAACTATCCCGCTGGCCTAGCTCCTCCCCCTTGTGTCATGGCTCCTCCCCCTGACGTAAAAGGTCCCTTAGGCCACTTGAATCTAGCATCAACCATGGGGACAACACGAAGGGTAACACAAGTCCAAATAATGATGGGTCCCGTGGACGTGGGAGGTGCCTTACTCAGTCACTGCGTGGGAGTACAGAAAGTTTCCCAGGCACTTGTGTTACACAACTGCTGAGCTAATAAGGAAGAGGAACACAATATACAAATCAATTCTAAGAACACATAGCTGGTGCATTATATCACATTATCGCCCCGCTGGTATTTCAGGCTTCTGTTGGGCACATTACTGTGTGAATGCGATGCTGATTGTTATGGTTCTATAGGCAAGGCCACATTGTCAGACTTCCCTGTTGTGTGTATTATGCCGTTCCTGAAATTTCTATCACTTCCTTTTCCGTGAATTAAAGTTTGTCCATTCCCCGACAACCATCGGTCTCATTACATCATGTTGAAACATTAAATACTTCCTTTATTTTTTTTATTTCATTTGCTCTTCTCTCTACGGCAGCTGCAGAATGGAAAGCCCCAGCTTACAGAACGCCCGTGAACCACTTAAGTGGCAATTAATGTTATTATTATTAATTATTTTTACGTAAGAGGACTCCAAAATCTTCCATTTTTCTTTTATGTAATGTAGTCAAAAATATGTTTTAAAAACATATATATTCTAGAGGCAAAAAAATATCCCTATGGGTGTCTTACGCCCCTTACCACAATGTCCACAGGTCTCCAGTGTAATATTGTCCCCCAATTCCACGGTGGCAATTGATCCCTAGTAGCAAATAACTCTCAGGGCGGGATGTATTAAGTAACATCGCCGCCCCTCGCCGCTTATCGCAGCGATGTTGATCGCATATGCACTAACATGCGATCAATATCGCAATGCGGTGATGGAGGCCCCCCGCGATACCTGTGAGGTGGTCCGCGGGGGGTCTCCGTCACCTCCCAGGGGTCTCCACACTGCCTGGACGCCGGGAAGCAGCAGCAGGCTGCCCCCGGCGCCTCCTCCCCCCTGCACCTGGAAGGACCTCCGGCTGCGTTGCTAGGGGGAGGAGGAGATTACCTTCCGGTACCAGGGCTGCCTAGAGGAAGGTATGCCAGGGGGGAGGGGGGTCGGCGTCTGCGGCGGAGGTGGCGGGTTGTGGTGGTCGGCAATAAGAAGCCCATAGGCTTCTATAGGGTATCGCCATCCAGATATGGCGATACACTGGACGGCGAAAAACTGGCGGTAGGGTCTTAGTACATTTTAAAATTCGGTAAAACCCCCGTTTTCGGGGGTTTTACCGCATTTTTCCTTTAATACATCCCGCGCTCATAGTGGTAGCAGATCCCCCAGATGTACTGTATTACTCCCCTTCCCTTCCTTGTGTCCATAAATCCCCATTAAAGGATTACAATTATGTGATTGCGGTTGACGTTGCCTGCGTTTTGTGCAACGGGAAACATGGGCCGGAACCCCTGCGTGTGTATACAGGGTGTCTACCTCTATTTTGAGGTTTCTGCAATGCGATCGCAACTGAATTGCGATTGAATCGTAAGGTGGCGCTAGATGTGTTGGGCGGCCCCAGGCACGCAGTTTTATCGGAAGCAGTTTTGTTATTTTAGCAAAACTGTTACTGACTCTGAATAACCCCTATTGGGCGGGATGTACTAAAGGAAAAATGCAGTAAAAATCCTGATTTGTTTTTTTTTAACCCACTTTCATATGTACTAAGCCCTGAATGACGCGTTTCCGATGCGGAGGGTAACGTCAGCAAAAGGCTTCTTTTACATCCCGCCGGCAGAGACGTGTCATGTTTGCTCACCCATACTGTATGTCACCTCAGCGTCGCAATGGGCAGCTGGGATGCTGTAATCAGCTGTTGCCTGGGACGGAGCCTGAGCCACTATGCAGACATAGACAGCCTCCCGGATTTCCCGACCGCCTTCTCTTCAGGCTGCAGGGAGGAGGAGGAGCCCGGCACTCAGTGCAGAGTGACCAGGAAAGAGGAGGAGACCTGCAGACACCCCCTCACAGAGCCGGCCTTAGGCATAGGCAAACTAGGCAAATGCCTAGGGCATTTGGTATGCTTAGGGGCACCAGCAGCTTCTGCTGATTAAAATGATATGTGGCATTCCTATATTCTCTGTGTGACTGCGGCTGTATCTGCATACGAAATACTACATTGCAGTGCATTCCTGGAAATCACTGTAATGTAGCATTTCGTATGCAGATACAGCCGCCGTCGCACACAGAATATAGGCATGCTGCATATCATTTTAATCAGCAGAAGCTGCTTGTGCATCCTAGCCACATAGCAATGCAAATAAGACGCATTTTCAGAAACAAAAGGCGCCAGACGTTAGCAGAGCTGCCAGATGACTCATGCCAGGCATCTCCTGCAGAACTAGCGGCAGTGCTAAGGGGCACCAGCCAAAATCTTGCCTAGGGCATCATATTGGTTAGGGCCGACTGTGCCCCCTCACCTGGCAATGCACTGACTCCCAGGCTTCACAATGGGCAGCTCTTATCAGAACAACTGTCCTTTGCGATACTAATCACATTTGTTACTATATAAATTATTAGTCAATGTGATATTTGGTGTAATGCCTTCTTTGTACATCCCGCCCACTGTGAGCACAGAACTACATACACATATGCAGATCTGTACGCATCTATTTGAGGGCACTGCCCTTCTCTGTAAGCTTGGATTGTCTTATGCAGCAAAACCGGAACAGGGATCTATGCCGTCCAGTGCTGGTCCCGCCTCTAACCCTGTGATGTCATGATGCCGTTCCAAGGCGGTGAGGCAGCAGGCTGTAGGAAGTAGAGCATCTGCGCTATATTTGCGGCCGGACAGCGATCCGCTTGACTCTGTGATTCAGTAATACAGAGAAACAACAAATGTGACATCTTCTATCATAGTCAGTATTGCGCAATACGCAGCATACACAAAACAAGGAACATTTGGGAAAATCTATGCTGACAATATTTATGAGTCTTGTGCTGTCAGGACAGGGTCACCGGGCAAGGCAAACACACAGAGATTACACCGATAAACACAGGCTATAGAAGAGGGCTCCAGGACTTGTTTGGTAATTGCAAAATGAGATTCTTGTGGGATTAATGCGATAATGACGTGTTTTACAAGTGGACATAAACTTGCAACGTAATCACTGACATTTGGACTGTGCTCAGTCTTATCCTGATGTTCCCACAAAAACAGATCCAGGTTTCTGTATTCTTTTCCTGAAATCTTGCCCGTTTCGGCGTAGTCTATGGTGACCAAAGAGGAAACGTGGCTTCTGGCCCAGAGTACACAGGGCATAATAGGATTTATTAATCAGATGCGGAAAATGTGGACCCCCACTGCTGAGTTTTTTCCACTATTGAGTGTAATTGTCTGCTTCCATTGCACGTACAGTTCCTGATCTATGGGAACACCCTCATGAAGGGACAATGGGCCGACATTTGTCATTTAGTTGATACTCTAGAACAGGCATGTCCAAACTGCGGCCCTCCAGCTGCATTTCTGACAAATCGCCCTCAGATGGTCAAAATGGGCAGCATTAGGTCCGGGGAGGCGCAGATTAATACAGGTGTACCCCAGGGCTGTGTTCTTAGCCCTTTCCTATACTCGCTGTTCACTTACGATTGTGTATCAGCGGACGCATCTGTTAAATTGATTACATTTGCGGATGATATTGCTGTGGTAGGGTTAATTAGGGATGACGATGAGTTAGCGTATAGGACGGAAGTTGTGAAGTTAGTCGATTGGTGTAATTAAAATCATTTATTCTTAAATAGCGGGAAGACAAAAGAACTGATTATTGATTTTAGGAGAAGGCAGCCGCTGAAATCGCCAGTGTTTGTTGGTGATCAGGTTGTTGAAATGGTTACCTCGTTCCGTTTCTTGGGCATTCAGATTTCGTCATGTTTGACTTGGTCAGAGCACCTGCTACCAGAGCCGGATTAAGACCATGGGGGGCCCTGGGCACTTAAGAGAGTGGGGCCCCTAATAGAGAAGGCAGAAAAAAAAAATGAAAAAAAAAAAAAATATATATATATATACACACACACACATATACATATATATATATATATACACACACACACACACACATATATATATATATATATATATATATATATATATTTGCCTCCCCAAGCAGCACCCCCTGCCACACCGCAGATCGGATCTCTCTTCCGATCCGATCTGCGGTGCTGTGCTCCCCGTCTCCCGTCCTCACTGCAGCCGCGGGCGCACAGACAGTCGCACTGGCAAAAAGGGGGTGTGGCTTTGTCGAAATGGGCGTGGCAGTGCAGGAAAAGACTACCTTATACCCCAGTTTTGCAACCTGCACGCCCAGACGTTGGCCACCACAGGAAAGAAAAATAATCCTGATTCATGCCCCTTACATTATTTGTCATTTTTCCTCCTTATAGTAATGCCCAGTATACATTATTCCACATACTGCAATGGCCCTTAGACATTATTCCACACACAATAATGCACATGACACAATATGCACACACTGTAATGCCCCAGACACATTATGCCACACACCGTAATGCCTGTGACACATTATGACAGGAATCGCAATGCCCGTTATACATTATGCTACACACTGCAATGCCCCTGATACATTATAGCATATACAATGTCTGTGACACAGTATGACACACACCACAATGATCCCGAGACATTATACCACATACCACAATGCCCGTGATATAGTATACAACACACCGTAATGCCTGATACATTATGACACACACCGCAATGTCCGTGATACATTATGCCACACACCGTAATGCCCATTACACATTAAGTTCTACAGTAAGGCTTCTAATTACTTTTAAATTACTTGCTCATTGCCAGGGGTTTCATGCTCTTGGTTCCATGCACGGTGCCAGGGGTTTTCATGCTCAGGGTGTCATGCTCGTTGCCAGGGGTTTCATGCACTGGGTGTCATGCTCGTTGCTAGGGGGTAGTGCTTGTTGCTAGGGCCATGCTCCCAGTGCCACATATGCCCCCAGTGCCAGATATTCCCCCACAGTGCCAGGTATATGCCCCTAGTGCCAGATATTCCCCCACAGTGCCAGGTACATGCCCCCAGTGCCACATATACCCCCCCCAGTGCCACATATGCCCCCTCAGTGCCTGCTCCCCCCAGTGCCAAATATTCCCCCACAGTGCCACATATGCCCCCTCAGTGCCTGCTCCCCCCAGTGCCAAATATTCCCCCACAGTGCCAGGTATATGCCTCCAGTGCCAGATATTCCCCCACAGTGCCAGGTATATGCCTCCAGTGCCAGATCTTCCCCCCACAGTGCCAGGTATATGCCCCCAGTGCCAGATCTGCCCCCACAGTGCCAGGTATATGCCCCCAGTGCCAGATCTGTCCCCACAGTGCCAGGTATATGCCCCCAGTGCCAGATCTTCCCCCCACAGTGCCAGGTATATGCCCCCAGTGCCAGATCTGCCCCCCACAGTGCCAGGTATATGCCCCCAGTGCCAGATCTTCCCCCCACAGTGCCAGGTATATGCCCCCAGTGCCAGATCTGCCCCCCACAGTGCCAGGTATATGCCCCCAGTGCCAGATCTGCCCCCCACAGTGCCAGGTATATGCCCCCAGTGCCAGATCTGCCCCCCACAGTGCCAGGTATATGCCCCAAGTGCCTGCTCCCCCCCCCCCCTATGTGTTGGAGGGACACGGAGCGCATCACGCGTCTCTCCTGTGTCCCTCCTGGCTCTCCCCCGGCTGGTCTAATAAAGGAAGTGCCGGTTCGTGAGCCAATCAGAGCTCACGAACGGCACTTCCTTAGACCGGCCGGGGGAGAGCCAGGGAGGGACACAGGAGAGACGCGCGATGCGCTCTGTGTCCCTCCAACACAGCAGGGAGGGAGAGGAGACCGCAGATTGACATGCGGACGCTCGTCCGCATGTCAATCTGTTCTAAGTCAGTGGCGTCCCCGCAGCCCCTCGCCCCCAAGCCACCGCGAGGGCTGCGGGGGCAGTAGTTACGCCACTGCGCACAGACAGGACAGCTGAGCTGAGCGACGGCTCAGCTGTCCAATAAAGTATGAATGAAGCAGCCTGCCGCTCAGTTATTGGCTGGGCACGCAGGCTGTTTCATTGATACATTATTGGACAGCTGAGCCGTCGCTCAGCTCAGCTGTCCTGTCTGTGTGCAGCTGCTGCAGTGAGGACGGGAGCCGGGGAGCACAGCACCGCAGATTGGATCGGAAGAGAGATCCGATCTGCGGTGTAGCAGGGGGCCCTTTTGGAAAGGGGGGCCCGGGGTACGTATCCCCCGGGCCCCCCCCCCTTAATCCGGCTCTCCCTGCTACTGATAGGAAAAAAGGCTCAACAACGACTTTTTTTCCTGCAACGTTTAAGGGCAGCAGGTGTTGGTGCGCAGACCATGTTAAACTTTTATAGGTGCTCGATAGAGAGCATCCTTAGTTACGGGATCGTGGCATGGTATGGTGGCTGCCCTTTAAAAGATCGATGGGCATTAGAGAGGATTAGGAAAACTGCTAGTAAAATCATTGGCATGCCATTGCCTAGCTTTGATGAATTGTATAGGCGTAGGGTTTTAGGTAAAGCTAGGTGTATTTTATCAGATAGCGCGCATCCTTTTAGTATGCTTTTTGACAAACTTCCATCCCGAAAGAGGTTCGTACTTTGTTAACTCGTACCAATCGTTTTAGGGTTAGTTTTGATCCCATCTGCTGTACGTATGTTAAATAAATGATTAATTTTTATGTTTTGTTTTGATGATGCCGCCTGCTACTACTTGATGCTTTGTATAATTGCAATTTCGTCTGTCAACTTGTTTTGGCTGATGACAATAAACTTGAACTTGAACGTGTTGTAAAACTACATATCCCAGCATGCCCTGACACAGTTTTGCTGTCAGAGAATGCTAAAGCTGTGTCAGGGCATGCTGGGATGTGTAGTTTCTCAACAGCTAGAGGGCCGCAGTTTAGACATGCCTGCTGTAGAATGTTCAGCCGACTTCCATTTTACTGTTGTGCCTGAGGATTATCATTGCATTGCTGTCATTACACCTACAATGCTCTTATCCCATTGAGAGAGGGTGCAAATGTATCCCCTTAGAAATATAGGACGCCGACCGATATACGGCCCTCTGTGGGAAGATCTTCTGTGGGAAGAAAGATGTTGTACACCCGCCCAGGGGCGTCTTAAGCGAAGGGGGGTGGGGGCCATGTGCAGACTCCGGGTGGCCCCCTTCTCCCCACGGCGCCGTAGGCTCCGACATTGTGCCGAAGCCTACTGCGCATGCACAGGTCTCTGGAGACATGGCGCCCGCCATGTTCCGGAGACAAAATTTAAACTACGCATGCGCGGTGGCCATTTTGGAGGGGATTTTTTGCACAATGGTTGCGGCTGCAGCACCTGACGCTGGATTCCAGAGAGGTGAGTACTAAAATATGGGTGCGATGTGTGCACCCATGATAGAAACGCCAATGCGCCTGCCTGTCTATAAACTGGAAATGTCTCTCGCTAAATGAATCGTCACTAGCTCATTTAACAGGACCAACAAGTCTATGTAATGTGGGTACTGGAAATAACAGTCCTACTAAGACCTCATTGATAATGTCTCGCTCCTTAATATACAATCAGTGAAGCCAGACAAAACAGCCGTGACAAGTGAGAGAATCTCTCTCCAGCAGCAGCTGCTCCTGTTTACATTCGCCGACATCCTTACGCGTTTCTTCACATTCTATCGAGATTTCTTCAGAGGCTCAGGACTTAGCAGGGGGCGGTTTAAGAAATGAGGCGGCTGGAGTGTACGTTTTTTTGCGTGGGCCCCTCCCGCAGGAAGTACGGCTGCCTGTTTGATATTTCTAAAGACGGCACCGGAAATATGGTGTTTATAGCCGTTACTTTGGTCCTGCTCTGGGTGCAGGCTGGGCAGCATGCGGTCTGATTGACTTATGTCCATCACATAAGTTGGTAAGTTAGGTCACATTTATCATGTCGGCTTGCATCAGGTTGACATGAGAGAACATCAGCATAGTTGCAGTGTTGGCACGCAGGTGACTGAGAGTGTCACCATTAAATAGCAAGTTTTATTAGCAAACGAAAAACCATGGGTTAATGGTGCTGGCCGAACCTTGGATCTAATTCAGATGTGGTTGGAGCTGCGCCCTGTGCCTCAAACTACAGATTATTGGTACTTTGCGCATGTGCAGGATCCGTTCTACGACAGAGGATGTGGGGCAGCAGCAGACTGCCAGTGATTGACAGTCTGCTGCTATCTGGGGGTGGGGAGGGGGTGTCTACGGCCTTCATTTGTCACTGCCGTTTAGGAGGAGGGAGAAGGCCAGGGATCTCCATTGTTGGACGGAGATTTCCTGGCCTGTGCGTCGGGCAGCTTACACGTCTCCTTGGGGGTTGCAAGCCGTCCAGTGGTGAGTCAGGGATTTGATGTCTGTGTCCTAGGACGAAGGTCGGATCACTACGGCAGCAGGAGACACCTGCGTGTAATAGACGCCTCCTGCTGCGTCACCATACAGCTCTGTCACTG
This sequence comes from Pseudophryne corroboree, assembly GCF_028390025.1. Taxonomy (NCBI): domain Eukaryota; kingdom Metazoa; phylum Chordata; class Amphibia; order Anura; family Myobatrachidae; genus Pseudophryne; species Pseudophryne corroboree. The sequence continues at coordinate 18,593,433 of NC_086455.1, forward strand.
CTGCTTTCAAGGCTCCAATAGCATCTGAACCAGGACCCTCATTAGCTGAAGGCAGTGCTGCAAGTATGGCGGTACGGGGCAGTACTGCGTACCGGTAAGACATTTCCAGCCGGTACACAGTACCACCAGGCTGACCGCTGTGCTTGCAGCCTGCTGCTGTGCTGTGTGTGAGGGAAGGAGAGAGGCCAGCGCACGCCGCTCCTGTCCCTCAGTGATCATCTAGTTTACTCTCTGGCGGCGGTTTGTGAGCAAATCAGAGGCGCCGCTTCGTAAGCCAATCAGAGCGGTATCCATTCAGATGGTCGACAATGTTAAGGTCGACACACATTAGGTCAACCATTATTGGTCGACATTAACATGGTCAACATGGACACATGGTCGACACATGAAAATGTCGACGTGGCTTTTTTAAAAAAAAAAAAAAACCTTTTTCATACTTTACCATCCACGTGGACTACGATTGGGAATAGTAACCTGTGCTGAGCGCAGCGGTAGGGGAGCAAGGGTACGTGGCACACTAATTGGGGTCCCTGGTCATGTTATGGAAAAAATGACACCAAAAACAGTTTAAAAATCCATGTTGACCTTTTCATGTGTCGACCATTTTCATGTGTCAACCATTTGTCCATGTCGTCCAATAGTGGTCGACCTAATGACTTTTGACCTTAACATTGTCGACCATTCATACCAGAACCAATCAGAGCTCGCGGACCGGCAGCTGCGGCTCCTAATTGGCTGCCGGTCCGCGAGCTCTGATTGGCTCACGAACCGGCGCCTCACTTGAGAGACACACCGCCGCCGGAGAGTAGACTGGATGATCACTGAGAGGCAGGAGCGGAGCGGGCTGCACTCTCCTCCCCTCACACAGTAGAGGTGAGTGGCGGGGGGGGGGAGGGTGTGGGGGGGTGTATTTGGCACTGTGGGGACATATGTGGCACTGAGGGCATATGTGTAACTGCACTGTGGGGACACAGCTGGCACTACGGGGGCATATGTGGCACTGGGGGGTGCATATGTGTATCTGCACTGTGAGGACATATCTGGCACTATGGGGGCATATGTGGCAAGGGGGGCATATGTGTATGTGCACTGTGGGGACATATCTGGCTCTATGGGGGCATATGTGGCTCTGGGGGGTGCATATGTGTATCTGCACTGTGAGGACATATCTGGCACTATGGGGGCATATGTGGCAAGGGGGGCATATGTGTATCTGCACTGTGGGGTGATAATGTCAAATATTACCTTAAAACATAAAGCTATATACTATTACCGTGGAGCCGCTATGGCCGCTAGACTTATTACACACACTACGGACTAAGTACGCTATTTGCGCATTGAGTACCGTATGGGTACGCACTTAGCGTAGCAGACGCTAAGCCGTGGGCGCGACGCACGAGCGGCACGTACGCTCACGGATTCACGCTTCGTACCAAGCACGCTATTGGCGTACGGAGTACCGTACTGCTACGCTATTAGCGTAGCAGACGCTGCGCCATGGACGTGAGACACGAGCGGCACGGACGCTCACAGAATGATATACAGTAAACCTTGCTAACAAAACAATGTATGGATGTGCTTATACTCTAAACCTTAGTAGTCAAATACTGCAACGATGTAACGCCTAAAAACCTTAACAATGCTTATGCTGTTATAGCGATTAAGACGCTAAGAAAGCCCTTTGCAGGAAAGTGAAAACACAACACCGGGTTTTGCTAAACCACAGGGCTCTAACACCGCAGTGGATTATTCAGAGAAAAAGGTTAAACAGTTACAAGTTATACACTACAAGCTAACAAGGAAATCTAACAGAATAACAGAGAATAATGATGGCTACAGAGAATATACATACGTGGGGAATCATTTGCAAGCGCAACCTGGATCCAGTACTCAGCTATTCAGGTAGAAAGCCTTCAGAGTCTTGAGTCCGGCCAGGCAACAGTGGTCTTTATATACACAACATACATTCACAATACAATGGTCCCTGTAATCTCATTGTTCATTGGACACAGGGATGTGTCTCTACATTACAGCAAAGGTCATAGGTGGATTTAAACAGGTGGGCTGTGTCTTTCCCCAACTGCTCTTGTGGGTGGTATCCTCTGGATTCCCGCCGCATGTGTAATTTACAGCAAATACAGTTAATGTTCATAATCTACTTCTGTACATAACTATACGCAGGAGCGAGCGATCCTTTCCTAACTAACACCGGAATGTTACCCTTAAAATACCCTCCAGCAGGATACTAGACACCACCTTTCAACCTTTATCTGACCCTTCCTATCATGCAAAGAGGAATCTCTCTGTCCAGGAACTATTTAAACTAATCATACTCGCTGACATGGTCTAGGGGAATAATATCTACAAAATGCACTATTTGGGTTAAATATGCTACGTACGAGTCGCACGCTACACGCTCACAAACTCCGCCGTAAATACACATATCATGCGCACGAGTCGCTAGAGCGTCTCTTACGCAACTTGCGGGTATGTGTACGCACGGGGGAGTGGGTGCACGAGCAGCGTGCATGTGCATGAGGGGTGCAAAAGGGATATGTATCATGATATTTTTCGCCTTTGACAGGGGACATATCTGGCTCTATGGGGGCATATGTGGCACTGGGGGGTGCATATGTGTATCTGCACTGTGAGGACATATCTGGCGCTATGGGGGCATATGAGGCACTGTGGTGGCATATGTGTATCTGCACTGTTGGGACATATCTGGCTCTATATGGGCATATGTGGCACTGGGGGGGCATATGTGTATCTGCACTGTGGGGACATATCTGGCTCTAGGGGGGCATATGTGGCACTGGGGGGGCATATGTGTATCTGCACTGTGGGGACATATCTGGCTCTATGGGGGCATATGTGGCACTGGGGGGGCATATATGTATCTGCACTTTTGGGACATCTGGCACTAAGGAGGCATATGTGGCACTGGGCATATGTGTACCTTGCACTTGAAGGGGGGGCATATGTGTATCTGCACTGTGGGGACATATTTGGTACTCTGGGGGCATATGTGGTACTGGAGGCAAATGTGTACCTTGCACTGGGTGGGCATATGTGTATATGGTACAGTGGGGGCATATCTGGCACTGTGGAGGCATATGTGGCACTGGGGGAGCATATGTGTATCTGCACTGTGGGGACATACCTGGCACTATGGGGGCATATATGGCACTGGAGGCATATGTGTACCTTGCACTGGGGGGGCATATATGTATCTGGTACAGTGGGGGCATATCTGGCACTGTGGGGCATATGTGTATGTGTCACTATTGGAGGCATATGTATATTTGGCATTGCGCTATTGGGGTCATATGGGTATCTGGCCCTCCATATGTGTATCACTCCCCTATTTTCAGTGGCCACGCCCCATGTGGCCACACCCATTTTGCGTGCACACAGTACCACTATGACATTTTTTCTACTTGCACCACTGGCTGAAGGGGACAAGGCATTTAAATCTGATGTCTTTGTTGCTTTTAAAATTGCCAGATTAAATTTTAAAAAAAGGCATAAGAGAGGCTGCAAAGCAAAGCATATCCTGCTAGAATAGGGAATACGTTTGGGAGTGACCAGGATGCAAGAAGAATGTGGGGAGTATCAGGATATTACTGATTATAAAATGAATGTGTTCCCTAAACCGAGCAGGAAGTTCCTTTTGTAAATCATTTAATGTATTTTATTCCCGTTTTGACAGGAATAATGATTCCTCCTCAATATGGGAAGGAAGAGTTGAGGATGAAGGTTCCTCTGGCGCTGGGTGAATTATCTGTTAGGTGATGCCCTGCCAGAACAAAGATAGGCACGGCCCCTGGCACATGAGAAAGTCCTTAAAGAATGTTCCGAGCAGCTAGCTGGTATTATTTCTGCGATGTTTAAATATTCTCTTGCCCAGTGCAATGCCTTGTCCCAAAGTATTTTAAATCTACAGCAAGCGCTCTAATCCTGACAAACAGTAAGGCTTGCGAGATGAATGACCATTGTCTAATTGCCCTGACATCGCTTGTTATGAAAGTAATTGAGAGATTAGTGTTGGGTTGTATAATGGCAAACATTTCCACTGAACTTGACCCTTACTATTTGCATACAGGTGTAACAGATTTTGCTGCCCTTACTTTGTTGAAATTTTCTTTTTAACTCTAGGGCGCCATGAGTCAAAAATGTTTGGGAACCACTGGCCTACGGGCTACAGATCGGGGCTGTAGTTCCGGCAAGGGGTCCCAAGGAGCCCTCCACCAGAAGTGGCCACTGTGCATGGTGGTCAGCGTGTTCCGGCACAGGCAGGAACAGGGGCTCAAAAAGATGCCAGGTTATACATTCACCCAATGTGTGTGCAATCTGTAATGCAATCTTGGGGGCTAATTTTGCACCCAGATTGCATTGCAAATACAATCAATGATAAATAGACTCTCGAAAGGGTTGCCAGCTCAGCCCAGCAATGCATACTAGGAGACCTGTCCCATCCGCACCGTAAAATGCTCGCTATACTGCCATCAAACTAATGATATATATCTATGTTATGCTGTAATAGTCGAATAACATCTAGTTTCTCTCCGACAGCAATAAATAAGTTACATTGTACTCACTGACTTTGGGGCAGTTTGGTGAGGGTGGGGATGTACTTTTATGATTTCATGACTTTTCTGATTGTACATGTGAATTTTTTTATTTTTTTTGATCAGGGGGAATTTAGTTGTTAGCACATGCAGCTGTCTCACCTGCACGCCCGACGGAGCTATTCAATTGTTGCTCCTGTCGGGTGCGACCAGCTGCCGGTGCCGGCATTTCTGCTTGTACCCCCCCCCAGGGGGCGTCGAGCTAAAATGTGCGAATAGTGACCTATTTGGTTGGCCAAACGGCACTTTTCGCAATCACGCCCATTAGTTTAGTCAATTTTAGCTGCTTTACGTGGCTAAACCCGACACTACTGGGTGTAATGAGCGCGATAATTGAATATCGCCCCTGCAATCTCCTGTCACTTTAGACGGGAGATCGGGGCGGCGATAACAATTGAATTCCCCCCTTATGTATGTTAATAGTTGATGACAATAACTTGAATTGATTGACATGTTTAGTATGTCTGCATAGATAAAATGTCAACATTATAGAATGTTGACCCGGTGGCTACAGCAGCTTGAACGTCTTCTTCAGGGTCCTGGCGGTGACGTGACATGAGGTTCTCGAGCAGGCGTCTGAGGAGCGGAGTTCCGTTAAGTATTCTGCCTCTATCCCTTCCCTAATGCCCACTAATAACCTCCCCCTGCAGCTATCCCTAGCCACCCTCCCTGCAGCCTAGCCCAAACCTGCCTCCCCGTAGCCTAACCCTAGCCTCCCCCGTAGCCTAACTCTAACCCCCCCCGTAGCCTAACTCTAACCCCCCCCCGTATCTTAACCCTAACCTCCCTCCCTGCAGCCTAACCCTAACCTCCCTCTCTGCAGCCTAACCCTAACCTCCCCCCCATAGCCTAACCCTAACCTACCTCCCTGCAGCCTAACCCTAACCTCCCCCCGTAGCCTAACCCTAACCTACCTCCCTGCAGTCTAACCCTAACCTCTTCCCGCAGCCTAACCCTTTCGTACTTATACACGTATTGTGCGACACTGTCGGTGAAGGTGGTACCACAGTAATATATTTTATTTTGTACTCATACACGTATAGGGGGTAATTCCAAGTTGATCGCAGCAGGAAATTTTTTAGCAGTTGGGCAAAACCATGTGCACTGCAGGGGGGGGCAGATATAACATTTGCAGAGAGAGTTAGATTTGGTTGGGTTATTTTGTTTCTGTGCAGGGTAAATACTGGCTGCTTTATTTTTACACTGCAATTTAGATTGCAGATTGAACACACCACACCCAAATCTAGCTCTCTCTGCACACGTTATATCTGCCCCCCCTGCAGTGCACATGGTTTTGCCCAACTGCTAAAAAAATTCCTGCTGCGATCAACTTGGAATTACCCCCATAGTGCGACACTGTAAGTGAAGGTGGTACCACCCTAATATATTTTATTTTGTACTTATACATGTATAGTGTGACACTGTAGGTGAAGGTGGTACCACAGTAATATATTTTATTTTGTACTCATACATGTATAGTGTGACACTTTGGGTGAAGGCGGTACCACAGTAATATATTTTATTTTGTACTCATACACGTATTGTGCGACACTGTTTCTGAAATTAAACTGCAGTGTTCTATTACTATTTCTGACTCATACACATATTGTGTGATACTGTAGGTGAAAGTAAACCGTAGTGTTAAATCATTATCTCTGACTCATACATGTATTGTGACCTGTAGGTGCCACATTTTTTTAACAAATTGTGGTGTGTGCTGTATCCCACTTGGTTCATGTTTATTGATAGATATGGAGGACAAACAATTGAAAGGGAGAGCCGGAAGCACATACTAGTGCTGCAGGTGCTGCCACCAGTCATGATGATACAAGTCCGTCAACGTCATCTACTAAGGCTTATGCCCAAGGGCATAGATGTCCTAAATTAGGGCATGTAAAATCAAAGTAAAAGTAAAAGTCAGATTAGTGCAATAACCAATAAAAATGGTTGTCTATGCAATAAAAGACCATCAGCAATGCCCCCAATGATTAAGTTTAATTTTTAAAATCATACAAACTTTTTAAAATCATACAAATCTAATTAAATGTAATTACTAATCAATCCTTTATTTCACTACATACATACATGCTCTACCTCCCTTGGGCCCCTGATCTAGTTAGTGATACAGATCTGTGTCAGACCATTGTTGCTGATTTTGGTTTCATATTTTATTTTTTAATTTACAAAAAAAGCTAAAATCACATGATTTGTCCTATTTTTGTTCCTAGAGTATTATTAACCTCAATAACATTCATTTCCAGGCAATTTTGATCACAGTACAAACAATTAAAAATATATATTGTACAATATATATTTTTAGATGTTGTCATTATTTTCAGCCTCAATGTAGGATCAGTTCCTGAAAGTCATGTTTGAATTGGAGAAGGATCCACCCGTTGGAGTAGTTTGGCAACAACGGGTGGAGTGCTTCAGGTTGCCTCAGCCAGCTTTACGCAAGGTATGTATAATGTAAATAAATATGTATGTTTTTGACCAATATACACCTATCATTTTTGTATTAATTAAACATATTTCCACTTTATTGCAGACATCCTGGCACAAAGGCAGTGAAATTGTGCCGAGTCCTGCAAGATCCGACGCTGGATGAAAACAATATTGTGAGCTGGTCAAGATTGAATGGAAATGAATGGAAATGAATGTTATTGAGGTTAATAATACCGTAGGATCAAAAACAAGCCAAAATTCTGTCATTTTAGTTGTTTTTTTATGATTTAAAAAATAAATATATATACAGATCTAAAACCAAAACCCGCAAGGGCGTTTTTAGCAAAACCAATACAGATCCAAAACCCAAACCCCAAGATTTGGGCCGACGCACATCCCTAAAGATAACAGGAGCTGATTGAGTGATACTTTATCTCTCTCCACTTCATCTCTCCAAGCTTTGATAAATCTCCCCCATAGGTTAAAGTCAGAGAGGGCGTGGAAACGGTATTGCGGGCTGAATTATGCATGATCATTTGGATCAGCTAAGGCGTACTGATACTGAATAATGGGTATCAAACCAATCATGTATAGGGCGTGATCCGGCTACAGGCTCACGTTATGTGGGGACAGTTATGGTAGATCTGCATATCAGCTCCTGAATATTGGAGCCATAAAAAAAAAATTGTTTTCCTAAAATACTGTTCAGTTGAGTCTCATTTATTTATTTTATGTATGAGGTAAATGTTTCTAAAATGAAAATTGGGACAAAATAAGCCCCAACACAAGTAGTCCCCAACTCCACCTCAATGTGGATATCTCTCCAAGACTTGATACATCTCCCAAAATACCACTATCATTTGGTAGAGCGTGAAAATGTATGGGGAAATAGATACTGAATTGTACTTCCATTTCCAATATATTGGTGACTTTCTATAATATTGCCGCTACTGAAAGTAGAGCTTTCCAGAAATGCGATGACCACTGGTCCAATATACACAAAGACCTCAAAGCAAGGTTGCCCTGTGTCCCAGAGAATTTGCAGAAAACCTTCTGCAGAACCGGCCATGTGACAACCATGTGACGGCCGTGTGACAGCCATGCTAGGTTTTGGCATTTCCATTTCCTCACGTGTTTAGATCTTTCTCTGAATGCCTGTACTGTATTTGTACATTTGCATTTCACTAAATTTATCACCTACAAATCGGTCTGAAAAACGTTTAGTTCGATGGTGACACTTAATTTCCAGCTAGAACAGTACTGATGGGGAAAACCTGTGCACGACATTCTTGAGAGAAACATGCCAACAATTCTCAGCCAAAGGCAAAATGCGGCAGTGACTCGGCAGAACAGTTTTGGACAATTTGCTTATTTGTACTCTCAAAATTCCAAAACCAAAATGACTGCTTCCCTGATCTACCGGGGGCTAAGCTAGAGCATCACACAAGCATTAGGACTTAGCAACATTAAAGTTGGAGAGAGCTACAGGGAGACTTCAAATCTTTAACCAAGATGGCTGCCGACCCTATTCCTGTGCATGCGCGGCACCATCTTGTCACTGTGTTAGAGCGCCACAGTGGGAGAGGGGTATATTCCACTTAGCTCCAGAGAGACCTGCCATCACTGCCATTGTACTACAACTAGAAAGCTTGGTACCGCTTGCACTCTGCACCGCTACCCAGATACAGTCACCAGCTGATGACCTGTACTCTCCATTCAACCCATTGCATAACTGTAGTACGGCTGTACAATCACATTGCTACTAAATAAACCACCCCACTGGATAAGTACTGGGCTGTTTGTTGTCTCAGGGCATCCGTTGCTATCCCTCTGCCATACCACCGGCAGTTTTACACCATACTTGCCTACTTTGCTGCCCCCTCCTCCAGTAGGAGGCAGCATTGTAGGCGCATGGGGGGGCGTGGCCGGTGGCATGATGGGCTGTCCGGGGGCGTGGTCAGTCAATGTGGGCTGTCCGGGGGCATTTTTACAGGGAAGTGGGCAGTCCGGGGGCGTGGTATCACGATAGTGTCATCGTGGCTCCGCCCCCCACCATACAGTGTCGAGGAAATAGGCACTGTATAGTGGGGGGCGGAGCTACGATGACGCGATTCAACCCGAATCGCTTCATCAGAATCCCTCGGACCGCCCACCTGTTCCTGCTGTGGGCGGCCAAGGTGGGGTGCAGAGGGCCTGAAAGGGAAAACAGGAGGCTTGCCCACCTTTCCGGGGGGCCGTGAGGGTGACCCGATTTTCGGGTGCCTCCCGGCCATTCCGGGAGGGTAGGCAAGTATGTTGTACACACATATTCCAGCAAGCATTACTGATACCAGAGGATCAATCCATCTTCTGACAGTAGAAATCTAGAGACGCTGACAAAGATACACCTCAGATACACAATATTCATGTTCAAACATGTCCTTTTACCTCAGACATGCTAATAGGGAGGAATCTGACAGAAAATAGCGAAGTCTGAGGCAGAGGTCAGGAATGTGAGACTTTGGCTGTACAATATGTTCTCTTCTGGTTTTATCCTTTGTGTCAGAGGAAGTTTTATAAAACTTAGAGCGCCACACAGGCTTGGAACGAGTCCAGAATTATGTAACCGTGACGTCATTGTCTATCAGCTGTAAGTGATTTCCTCCCGACATTCCTATGGTAATGATGGCATTTATCTACACCTCAGGAGATGTGTGATAGCGTTCCCTACTTCAAAATGACATAAAAACACTGTAAGAATTTTTGCATGGAAAAACACAGACTTTAATATCCCCTGTGACAGCAAGTACGGTGCTTCTAAGCCGGGCTATATGGAGGGATTCACTATGATTTACCGGCGGGCGCGATGCCAGTAAATCATAATATCCCGATGGGGGCATCCCGTCCGCCAGAATGACGTCAGGGGCGAGCGCAGAGTCCTCTTGCGGGCTTGCTGCGCTCGCCACACTGCGGGCTTGGTGGATCACTGCGCTTGCCACAGGATTTATTCCCACTGCTTGGGTGTCGTGGACAATAGGGGAATAGTCCTGTTGCGCAGTGATTCCGGCTGGCGGCATTGTCGGCATCCCGTATGGAGGGATTGTAAAAAAAAATACAAAATTCTCATAGATGGAAAAATCAGAAAATTAACCAACTGGCAGCAGATCAGAGGCTTTTGGAAAAAGTGGATACAGCTCAATTATATGCTTATGTATTGTTGTATTACCTAAATAACTATTTTTTTATTTTTTTTACAACAATATTTTTTTTTTAATTTATAGTACAGAATCAAAACAAAAACACAACAAAGACAAAAGAGAATAGAATAACAATGGGGCAAAAACAATAATATAGGGGGGAAGACAGGACATCCAAAAGCAATACAGAAAACAGAAAAATCTACACAAATCATGGGTTTTCTACAGGTAGAGGTCCACCCAAGTCACAGGGAGGGCTCTGTATGGTAGGGGGCAACGGTAAGATCACCTGATTCTCGGAAATGTATGTATGCCATAGGAGCCACTTCATGGTAGGGGAAGAAGGGGATGTAGAGTATGCAGCGTCCCTGGTTTCCATCTCGAAGTGGAAGTGGGTCTTAGAAATAACTTTTGCAAAGGGAGGGGGAGAGGGAGATTTCCAGTTTTGAGCAATTGTAGCTCTGGCTGCAATTAAAACGTGACCAAGGACATAGCGAGTGGTTTTGGGGACAGCGTCTGGGTACCAGTGCAGCAGCGCCAAGGAAGGGTGCTGAGTCAGGCTAAGGCCAGTGACCGAATGGATAAAGTCATACACTTTATTCCAAAAGGGGCGTAGGGGAGGGCAGTCCCAGAAAACATGCAAGAGTGTACCTTCGTGGTGGCAGAGGCGCCAGCAGAATTTAGAGGTGGTCGGCCAGATCGTGTGTAGTTTAGAAGGGGTGAAATGCAGTCTGTGTAATAGTTTAATGTGCATTTCAGTGTGGTTAGTACATTTAGAAAGGGAGAATGAAGAAAGATGAATAGATTCCCACTGTTTAAGAGTGAAAGTACGATGGAGATCAGCTTCCCACTTAATTTGGGCGGCAGATTTAGTTGTGGCGATCGGAGGTGACAACAAATCATACCAGTCAGAAATGGCTCCACGAGATGAAAGTTTAGTCAGTCTACTGAGGACACTGGAGGTGGGGAGTTGGAAGACGTTAGGGTTAGTGGCCATACCATCTATCCAATGTTTAAGTTGGTAGTAATAGAGCCAGGCTGAAGGGTCGAGGTTATATTTAGCTTGTAGATCTGGGAACGGCAATAGGGAGGTCGGGGAAAAGATGTCAGTAAGGGATTCCAAACCTAAACGTCTCCAGTAGGAGAAATGGAGAAAATGCAACACTTTATCCAATGCAGAGAGAGAAATGTTTCTAGTGGGTACTGTAACGTTAAAGGAAGATGTGAGCCTAGAGTCCCAAGTTGTCAGAGCGTCGGTTATGGAAGAGGGCGACAGTGGGTAGCGGGGGCGGAGTTGTCGGGGTAGCCACAAGAGGTCTAGAAGGAGGAAGTTCCGGAATAGGGCCACGTTCTAAATCCACCCATGGTTTAGAGTGGGGGGGGGGGGGGGGAGAGACAGATCGGACAATTGGGAGAGCATAGACGCTTCATGGTACCTAAGTAAGTCGGGGAGTGTGAGGCCTCCCTGTGACTTAGAGCGGATCATACATGTGTAGGCCAATCGAGGAGGTTTACACTTCCAAACATACGATAACATCAACCTTCGCATCTGAGTTAACAATTTACGAGGAATTGCATAGGGGATGGCACGAAATAAATACATGAGTTTCGGTAACAACATCATCTTAAATGCCGCTAGGCGGCCCATCCAGGAGACCTCGTAGCCCATCCAAGTAGAAGTAAGTGAGGTTAGGTGAGCCAGTAGAGGCACATAATTGAGAGAGTGGACATTTTGGAAACGAGAGGGAATGGAGATTCCCAGGTAAGTTAGGGAGGAGTCTTTCCACGTATACTGAAAGCGCGCCTTGAGAGGCTGTAAAACAGAGGTTGGAATATTAATTGGAAGGGCATCCGATTTCGCTGTGTTCAACTTATAATACGAAGCAGTGCTAAAGTGCCCCAGAATATCGTACAGGGCGGGCAGCGAGGTCCCCGGGTCAGAAACAAACAATAAAACATCATCTGCGAAAAGGCAGAGTGTCACGATCCGGGTATCTGGACGCCATTTCTTACCCATCAGATGCCTCCTAAGGCTGGCTCAGCGCTCCAGGACCGGATCCCATCTGTTATCCTAATGTTCACATTCCTGCATCCTCTCCTGTCTCTCTGAGACGCTGTCACAGTAACGCCCTATTACATCTGGCATGGCGTCTCCCGCGGCCTCCGCCGCCGTCCCTGAGCTTCTGCATGCAGAGTGTCAGAGTGGCGATTACGTCAGCCGCGGCCTCCGCTGTGTCCGCGTGGTTGGATGTGCACTTGTCAGCCTGGCGTCTCCTGTCTCCAGTGGCCGGCGCCGCCATTACTGTTTTCATTACCACATGGATTACAAACCAAACTTCCCTCCAAGTGTCTGCATGGGCGCAGCCATCTTGGATTCTGTCAGCTGATCATTTCCTCCAATCTGTTGTCAGTATTGTTAATCTGCATAATTGCCTAGCCAATCCCTTCCTTGCTGCAGGTATAAATACACTGTGCCTGAGCAAGGAAGGCGTCAGTGCTTTGTTTGTCAAACCTAGTTCCTGTTTGTCTCTCTCCTGTGATTGTCTTCCAGGTTCCAGCTCCTGTCTCAAGACTTCCACCATAGAGACCCGCACCAGCATTCCACCTGCGGTGTAGCCTGACTCTCCAATCCATTGTGGATTCATCTGTTTCCAGCTACAACATTACCTGCTTCCAGCTCAGCTTCCAGCAGAGTACAGCTTCCCTTAAAGGGCCGGTGTCCTTTCTACACTTTACCACTCTCCACCGGTATTATTATTTCTCCGCTCTCAAGTTCTACATTTCAGTTCATATTTCATCGCTCCCAAGTTCATTTATTATTTAACTGGTTCCAGCCAGTATCCACTCCGTGCTAACAACAGTCTGGTTCCAGCCAGTATCCACAGCAGCTGTTTTACCTTCAGCAACCCAGCTTTTCCTGGAACACCAGCTGGCACAATCCTGGGTTATCTCCATTGCTACAGTCGGGCCTGGTAAGGACTTTCCATCTAGAAGATCATAAGAACTATCTCACACTACCAGTGCCCTGTGGCTCCTGCCATCCTGTAGTACCCAGGAACTGTATTTATTCTTTGCTGACTTTTACGTTTTCTTTTACTGCTGCTGTGTTGCGGAGTTGTCATAATAAACATCATTGACTTTTATCCAAGTTGTCGTGGTCACGCCTTCGGGCAGTTATTATTCATGTTACTTACATGTCCAGGGGTCTGATACAACCTCCCAGGTTCCGGTACATCTCAGCCCCTACAACTGAGGCTGCCTCCCGTCAGCTCAGGCCCTCAGTTGTGACACAGAGCTTATGGGAAGTATCACATACAGTAAGACAGGGAAATTTCGGAGTCGAATCATTTGGGCAAGGGGTTCAATAGCTAACACGAATATGAGCGGGAAAAGGGGGCACCCCTGTCTGGTGCCATTGGAAATGAGAAATGGGGAGGAAAGGAAACCATTACTAAATATTCTAGCAGGAGGGCCATCGTAAAGAGCTACAATAGAGCGGAGGATGTCCCCGCGGAGACCAAACCTGGATAGCACCTGGCGCATATAACCCCATAAATAACTATTTTTAAATAAAAATGTTCGCCTTTTTAATTTGTCTAATAGAAAAATAGAGATGCAAAACTAATAACAGAGAAACATAGGGGGTATATTATTTACTAAGGTGTGAGTTTCCGATCAGATTCACTTAACATTTATCTAGCTGCTTCATAGAAGATAATAGCTAGAATCTGATTGGTTGCTATGGGCAACAACTCCACTTCTAAAAAACTCACACCTTAGTAAATATACCGCATAGAGGGGGTCATTCCGAGTTGTTCGCTCGTTATATTTTTCTCGCAACGGAGCGATTAGTCGCTAATGCGCATGCGCAATGTCCGCAGTGCGACTGCGCCAAGTAAATTTGCTATGCAGTTAGGTATTTTACTCACGGCATTACGAGGTTTTTTCTTCGTTCTGGTGATCGTAATGTGATTGACAGGAAGTGGGTGTTTCTGGGCGGAAACTGGCCGTTTTATGGGTGTGTGGGAAAAAACGCTACCGTTTCTGGGAAAAACGCGGGAGTGGCTGGAGAAACGGAGGAGTGTCTGGGCGAACGCTGGGAGTGTTTGTGACGTCAAACCAGGAACGAAACTGACTGAACTGATCGCAGTTGCCGAGTAAGTGTGGAGCTACTCAGAAACTGCTAAGAAGTGTCTATTCGCAATTTTGCTAATCTTTCGTTCACAATTTTACTATGCTAAGATTCACTCCCAGTAGGCGGCGGCTTCGCGTGTGCAAAGCTGCTAAAAGCAGCTTGCGAGCGAACAACTCGGAATCAGGGCCTTAATGTGACGGCAGATAAGAACCACTTGGCTCATCTAGTCTGCCCCTAGTTTGAGGTAACTATTTTGTTACCCCAAACCATATTTGATCCTTATTTCTTTGTAAGGGAATCCTTATGTCTATCCCTTGCATGTTTAAATTGCTCTGCTGTCTTAGCCTCTACCACCTCTGATGGGAGGCTATTCCACTTATCCACTACTCCTTCTTTGAAGTTATTTTTCCTCAAATTTCCCCTGAACCTCCCCCCCTCCAGTCTCAGTGCATGTCCTCGTGTTCTAATACTTATTGTACTTCACTGTGTTACTGTATAACTATTATTTATAATATATTTATTAATGTATATAGTTATTGTATAACTGTGTTACTCTGGCAGAGATTTCCTACATCATAAACATAAACTGTGCTAGCCTATAGCTTGCCTAAAGGGCAGTTGGTTTATCACTGTCCCATAATCCCCTCTTATCCTTTGACCTCCTGTCAATGTATATTATGTCATTGTGATAACGGGCTCACAAAAAGGAGTTACTTGGCGATAAGCGTGGTTGGAAGTAATTGGGAGCCTGACAAGGCTGGAAGGAAATAATAAAAAGTTATTATTGGGTTGTACAATAATTCAGAGATGAATGCAAACCAGATTTTTTTTCACAGTTGAGTGATCATTCCATACGTCTAAGCCGCATTGCGCATGTGCCGCGAGATCTTGCAACTTCAGTCGCAGGGAGTGATTGACAGTCGGGCAAAAACATAGGTGTGTAACAACCGTTTTGGGGCCTGTGATGCCCATACATAGTATAAATGTCTCCAACCTATTACTTCCTGCGGCCATGCATGCTTCACAAGTGGTTGATATTTGACTGATGTGCGTCCGATGGTTGCACCTTTGTACGCAAGCGGCAGATCACAGACGCCGATTATCCCACAAATATTATTCAATAAATAGACCCCTTACACTTCATAAAGATATTACTGAAGCCCATTATTATAATGTTATTTTATGACTTTGATAATTTGATGTCAAAATTATTATGTCATTTTTAAAACACAGCCTATAACACGGCAGATAGGAACTGATTGGCTGGCACTTTATCTCTCTCCAAGCGTTGATGCATGTGCTCCACATATAAGAAAAGCCAAGACTACCGTATAAAAATGCAAAATAAGCGTTATAATGTCAAAATAAATGAACGATTTGCGTCTTTTGGGGGCAGGTGCATAATGATGACACAATTCACCCCGCCCACTGCGCCTGCCAGCTGCAGCTCACAGAGGGAAGAAGATATAAGCATGTGGGATAAGGGAATGATCAGGGTGAGAGGTAAGGGGCCACGTGTCCTGTAAGCAATAGGAAGTGACAGGGGTGACAAGGCATGACACAGCGCTGCAGTATGTGATGGGAAGTATACTGTAGGTGAAGTACTTTATGCCCTTTAACCCAGTCAGGTTCCTGACTCTGAGTCACAGTGCTAATTCACCAGCAGCATGCCTTACACACAGCATTGTACCACAATGTACTGTAACGAGGCTGACAAGTGACAATACTGACTGTCCCTGCAGAGATATGCCATGACTTGCAAGGATTTATGCAATATGACTTTCGTACATCCACAGGGCCCTGATCAGTGATCACATGATGAGATAACCTTTGTCCCACTACATATTACTCATTAGATCTGTGTAATGCTCACACAACACAAATACAGTGGACACTTCAATTATAGCGGAGTCTAGATGCATATAGGATGGTGCACCTCTTCCGATCAATTTAACATCGGGCTTGATCTTAGTTTACTTCTATCGTACGTAAAAAAAAATAAAAAAAAAATCTTAATTTCTGCTTCATTCAGCGTACATACAGTACTAACGTCCTGATTCAGAGGTGGAAGCTATTTCCATCGCTGCTACTGTACGTCTTTGGGCGCAGCAAAAATATACTAATACCGCAGGAGATGTCTGAAGAAAAAAAGACTCCTCCTGCCAGCTATAACATGTGGTGCTGCAGAAGACACGCTGCTTTCTACTGGTTTCCCTCCAGTAGAAGGGTTATATCGGCTCAACAGGGGGCGGGACATCGGCATAGGCCCAGATTATTGCATTGTCAAAGTGGGGGGTGGGACCAAGATGATGCAGTTAATCGCGAATCGCGTCATTGCCCCACCCCCTTTTGATCTGCAAGCGGGCGGATGAGGTGGGGAACAGGGGGGGTGTGAGCGGATGTGGTGGGGAGCAGGGGGTGTGCTGGCAGATGAGAGGGGGAGCTGGGGGGTGCAGGCAGATGGGGGGGTAGCGGGGGGTGCAGGCAGATGGGGGGTAGCGGGGGGGGGGGGGCAGACGGGAGACTTGCCTTCTTTTTCCTGGTGGCCTGGAGTGCCTCCCAATTTTCATGAGCCTCTCAGCTGGTTTGGGAGAGTAGACAGGTATGGTGCAAAGAGGAGCCAGGCGCGGGGTTGGAAACAGAGCTGATGCTGCCATCTAGGCACTTCCTCCCTGTTACGTAATTTGCAGTGAGTTTGTGCAAGTTATTTATCAACATCTGAAAAATCCTGTAAAATAATAACAAGCAGTCAAGTATCGCTACCAGCAGTTTGGATAAGCACATGCAGTTTCCACAGCCAACACCCTCATCATCTACCTCCTCATTTCTGATCGGCAGTAGTCCTTCCCCAAAAAATATTTTGTGAGGGCTCAAACAAACCAAGCACTTCAGCCACAAACGTGTCCCTGTCGCTGAAGTGCTTGGTTTGTTAAATTGTGCATGTCCTTTTTACATTAAAATACAAGATAAGGCTGGGTGGGAGTGCTCAAGAACAATTCCATTTTGCACCACTTGTGGAATAGATTTAGGAGGAAAAACATATTATTATCCCTCATACTCAGACTCTTTGGTGCACAACATAAATGTACAACAAGGGTGTGCTACACAATTAGGAAAGAGGATGGGGGCAATATGGCCAGCAGGTCAGCCTCCTAATATTTGTTAGTGTAAGATAGGATGATTTAGAGTTTGAAGCTCTGCCGTGCAAGTATTCATTTTCTTGGCTTCTTTTCAACCCTTCTCTGGAATCCTTGGCTATTAACATTATATTTTATTATGGCCTTTTTTCGCTTTTCAGTTGCTGCAAAACAGATAGTTGTGATATTTGTTTAGATTTCATTTTCTAAATTAACTAAGTTAATAGATTTTAATCAATCAATCAATCCTTTACCTGCCTTCCACTACATACTTCACTGCCAATTCCCTGTACTGCCCTGGGACCAGAGCTGGATTAAGGGAGGGGCGACAGGGGCCGTCATCCTGGGGCCCCTACACATTAGGGGCCAGACACACTGCTGTTTGAAGCAGAGTAGTCCCCTCTGATGGCTCAGCTGGTTAAGGAGTTCTCACAATTTTTCCTTTCTTTTTTTTTTTTTTTGCACTAGATCAGTTTTTGATTGTTAAAACTTCAAACAGTGTGTTGGGTACTGTGCTGGCTCACAGAGTAAGTAGCCTGATAGTGGTTAGAGATGGTAGAGCACAGGTTCAATTTCAACCACTGCTTTCTTTTTAAGTTAAATTTGAAGTTCTCACAATTTTTACTTAATATATGGATTTTAGCAAAAATCGGACGTGCTCCTGAGGAGCTAAAAAAAAATAAAAAAAATGAAGCACTGTGTGAAAAAAATGAAAAACCATCACCAAAAGGGAAAAACCCTGCAGTGTAAGCATTCTCAAGGTGCTTACTGGGCCTTGTTGGAGATTTGAACCTAGACCTCCAGCAAGTGAGAGGCAGATGGGGCACCAGGCAGCCTTTCAGCTGAGCCACCACATGGCCAAGCATATTCTGAGACCGTTACCAATATCAATAACCAGCCAGGCGGAAAATTACCAATACTATAGACACAGGTCCATAGATTTGAAACAGTGACCCTACCATATCTGTGTGCAGGGAACTAAACAACTAGGCCACAGAGCCTGCCCATGTTGAAGCTCAGCAGAGAGACTTTTCTCAATGTGTATTCTGTGTTATTTTGCACTAGATCAGTTTTTTTTTATTGATAAAACTTCAAAGAGTCTGTTTGCTGTATCAGGTACTGTGCTGGCTCACAGAGATAGTACCCTGATAGTGGTTAGGGACAGTGGAGCACAGGTTCAATTCCAACCATTGCTTTCTTTTATAGTTAATTTGGAAGTCTCCATGTATTTCACTCGAACGATTGCATAATAAAACTTCAAGGAGTCTTCTATATTGGGAAAGTTCTGTGCTGGCTCACAGGGCAAGTAGTCTGCTCCTGCACTGATTAGTGATGGGGAGGTCCAGGTTCAATTCACATTACAGCCTTTCTTTTACGTTAGTTTGGAAGTCTCTATGTAATTGACTAGGTTGATTGCATGATAAATATTCAAGGAGTCCTTTCTCAATCTCAGGCATAGGTGTGCGCAGGGGGGGTGCCTGGTGCGCACAGGCACCCCCTAATGTCCGGCACCCCGATCTCACATGCCTGATGCAGCAATCACCGAACAGGCAGATTACTGTCCCCTCTGCGCTCCACCCTGTCAGGACTGCATTACTGACCGGGCACCTGGGTTAATCAAGGGTGCCACTGCCACCGGCTTTCAAATTCCCAGCTCCACCTCCACGTACAAAAACAGTGTGATGCTCGCACGCCCACCCGTCACATGCCCACCTCTCTCCTTCTATGCTATGCCAACGCCAGCCACTGATGAGGAGCAGCATGCAGCCAGCGTTCCTCTTAGGAAGACAAGTTCAATACTGGCAGGCGGTCTGCAGTAGCATTGACACGTCACTTGTTTTTCCAGCAGCAGCAGTAACTAGCCTGCGACTGTCACAAGTCGGTAACTAAACTGACACTAAGTAAGCTGCTGCAGCTTGCAGGGGAAAGAGAGGGGGAGCCAGACCAGGCTGAGGAGGAGCAGTGTAATTGCAGTGAGTGCCATCAGGGGTGTTTGTTTGGTGCACACCACAACATCTGACGGGTGGTCTTCAGTATGCCGGCTGACGGGATCCCGGCGCACAGTATACCGGCGCCGGGATCCTGACAGCTGGCATACCGACACTTATTCTCCCTCGTGGGGGGTCCATGACCCCCCTGGAGGGAGAATAAAATAGTGTGGCGCGCGTAGCGCGCCGCCGTGCCCGTAGCGTGGCGGGCGCAGCGAGCCCGCCAGGGGCTCATTTGCGCTCGCCACACTGTCGGTAAGCCGGCGGTCGGGCTCCCGGTGCCGGTATGCTGGTCGCCGGGAGCCCGACCGCCGGCATATCGTAGTGAACCCCATCTGACAAGTATCTGCTTTATTAGGATTGGTACAAGGGTGGATATTTTATATGCGTTGACCATCAATAGATGGTGCTAGACACGCCCAAACGGCGGTGCTAGACACACCCCTCCGACGGTGCACCCCCTAATAAAATATGCTGCGCACGCCAGTGATATCAGGTACTGTGCTGGCTCACTGAGCTAATAGCTGGAACTGTCCTGTGTCATGTTGTGGAAACCCTGGTTCAATTCCCATTGCTGCCTTTCCTTTAAGTTAATTTGGAAGCCTCTTTGTATTTGACTAGATCCATTGCATGATAAACCTTCAAGGAGTCTTCACTTTCTGTCAGGTACTGTGTTGGCTCACTGGGTTAATAGCTGGGACTGTTCTGAATAGTGATGTGGATTCCCTGGTTCAATTCCCACTGCTGCATTTCTTTTAAGTTAGTTTGGAATCCTCCATGTATTTGACTAGATCGATTACATGATAAAACTTCAAGGAGTCTTTACTCTGTATCTGGTACTGTGATAGCTCACAGGGCAACTATCCTGATACTGCATTGGTTAGTGATGGGAGACACTGGTTCAATTCCCACTGCAGTTTTCTTTTGAGTACTAACAATTAAAAATCTATTTAAAAATGTCATTAGTAAATGTGCAATTTAGCCCCAGAAACACATCGATTAAAATCTACCTTCAGTAAACTTACCTCTGTATTGTTTATTACTGTTACATTAGAGTCATGACATTGAGAAATATAGCCGAGTTGACCAGATGGAAAAGCTGACTCAGTTGTTCCTTGGTATGTTACGCCAGGCTTCTTGGTAATTACATGATCTGACACAGCTGGCCAGTAGCCATGTGCTCACCTGTTCTTCTTGGTATCTGCGACATACTTGCCTACCTGACCCTCTCCATGAGGGAGTAAATGCTCTGTTGCTGGACTTTCCTGGTAATGTATGATTGCCATCACCTGTGGTGAGCTAGTTAATTGATAAGAAAGGTGTTTCACCACAGGTGATGGCAATCATACATTACCAGGAAAGTCCAGGAACAGAGCATTTTCTCCCTCATGGAGAGGGTCAGGTAGGCAAGTATGATCTGGGATGTTGCACCATGTGGAATACTGTGATAGAGATCACTACTTACTTGCATCAGGACCTGGCACAATGCATACCTCTCACAATGATCCATTCCAGGAAGGACAGCATGCTCTGTTTCTGGACTTCCCTCTTAATTAATGATTGCCGTCATCTGTGGTCAAACACAATTTTTTCTCAATTAACTAGTGCAACACAGGTGGGGCCAATCATAAATTACTACGAGTAGAGCATTTTATCCCTCCTGGAATGGGTCATGTTGGGAAGTATGACAGTGCACTAGAGAAGGGTCACCTACTGGTGTAGCAATGCTGGTGTCCCAGGTAGGATTCTTTCAGGTACCGTGGATGCTGCCTGATGAGATGCCTTCTTTTTCCCTTAGGCATGCCATGCAGCAAGGTGCTCTAGGGACAGTGATGGTCCCTGCTTAGGGTCCCCAGGCATGGCGGCCTCACTGTTAGTGCTCTATGGAAGATGGATGACATGGGCAAAAAGCCCCCAGTTAGTGGGGAGATCACCTGTGAAAGCAGATGGTGGTGTGTAGTCCTGCAGAAGGCTGTCCCTTAGTGTTGATGTTGCACTTTAATAAATAATAAACACAGTGCAACATCCAACTCAGGACACCTGACTGAGGATACAACCATCATCCACTAGCCCATGGTGCTCCATGCCATGTGGAAGCATTCTCAAGGTGCTCAAGCCTGGTTGGAGATTTGAACCCAGACCTCCAGCAACTGATAGGCAGTAGAGCACCAGGCAGCCTTTCAGCTGAGCCACCACATGGACAAGCATAGTTTGAGACTGTTACCAATATCAATAACAAGCCAGACGAAAAATGAATAATACTACAAACACGAGTCACAGGATTCAAACCAGTGACCCTGCCATATAAGTGTGCAGGGAACTTAACCACTAGGCTACAGAGCCTGCACATACTTCTGCTCAGCAGAGAGACTTCTCTCAATGTGTATTCTTCTTTATTTTATTTTTTTTGCACTAGATCAGTTTTTGATTGTTAAAACTTCAAAAGTCTCTCCACTGTGTTGGGTACTGTGCTGGCTCACAGAGTAAGTATCCTGGTGCTGATAGTGGTTAGGGATGGTGGAGCACAGGTTTAATGTCAACCACTGCTTTCTTTTTAAGTTAATTTGGAAGTTCTTACAATTTTTCCTTAATATATGGATTTTAGCAAAAATTGGACGTGCTCCTGAGGAGCTAAAAAAAATAAATGAAGCACTATGTGAAAAAAAAATGAAAAACTATCACCAAAAGGGAAAAACCCTGCAGTGTAAGCATTCTCAAGGTGCTTACTGGGCCTTGTTGGAGATTTGAACACAGACCTCCAGCAACTGAGAGGCAATGGGGCAGCAGGCAGCTTTTCAGCTGAGCCACCACATGGCCGAGCATATTCTGAGACTGTTACCAATATCCAGCCAGGCGGAAAATGACCAATACTTTAGACAGAGGTCCCTGGATTTGAAACAGTGACCCTACCATTTCTGTGCATAGGAAACTTAACCACCAGGCCACAGAGCCTGTCCATGTTAAAGCTCAGCAGAGAGACTTTTTCTCAATGTGTATTCTGTGTTATTTTGCACTAAATCAGTTTTTTTATTGATAAAACTTCAAAGAGTCTGTCTTCTGTGTCTAGTACTGTGCTGGCTCACAGCGCTAGTAGCCTGATAGTGGTTAGGGATGGTGGAGCACAGGTTCAATTCCAACCACTGCTTTCTTTTATAGTTAATTTGGAAGTCTCCATGTATTTCACTCGAAAGATTTCATGATAAAACTTCAAGGAGTCTTCGATCTTGGGCAAGTTCTGTGCTGGCTCACCGGGCAAGTAGCCTGTTCCTGTACTGATTAGGTTAATTGCATGAAAAATATTCAAGGAGTCCATTCTCACTCTCGGGTACTGTGCTGGCTCACTGAGCTAATAACTGTGACTGTCCTGAATAGTGACTTGGATTCCCTGGTTCAATTCCCACTGCTGCCTTTCTTTTTAGATAGTTTGGAAGCCTCCAGGTACTTGTGTAGATCGATTGCATGAGAAAACTTCAAGGAGTCCTTTCTCTGTATCAGGTACTGTGCTGGCTCACAGGGCAAGTATCCTACTGCTATACTGCTTAGTGACGGAGGATCCAGGTTCCATTCACACAACAGCCTTTATTTATTTTAGGTTAGTTTGGAAGCCTTCATGTATTTGACTAGATCGATTGCATGATAAATATTAAAGGAGTCCTTTCTTAGTCTCAGGTGTTGTGCTGGCTCACTGAGCAAGTAGCTGGGACTGTCCTGAATAGTGATGTGGAATCCTTGGTTCAATTCCCGCTGCTGCCTTGCTTTTAAGTTAGTTTGGAAGCCCCCTTGTATTTGACTAGATCGATTGCATAATAAAACTTCAAGTAGTCTTTCCTCTGTATCTGGTACTGTGCTGCCTTACAGGGCAACTAGCCTGACACTGCATTGGTTAGCGATGTGGAGACGCTGGTTCAATTCACCCTACAGCTTTCTTTTGAGTACTAACAATTAAAAATGTCATTAGTAAATGTGCAATTTAGCCCCAGAAACACAGATTAAAATCTACCTTTAGTAAACTTACCCCTTATTGTTTATTACTGTTACATTAGAATCGTGACATGAGAAATATAGCTGAGATGACCAGAAGGAAAATCTGACTCAGTTGTTCCTTGGGATGTTACACCAGGCTTCTTGGTAATGACATGATCTGACACAGCTGGCCAGTAGTCATGTGCTCACCTGTTCTTCTTGGTATCTGGGATGTTGCACCATGTGGAATACTGTGATAGAGATCACTACATACTTAGATCAGGACCTGGCACAGTGTATACCTCTCACCAGGACCCATTACAGGAGGGACAGAATGCTCTGTTCTTGGACTTCCCTCTTAATTAATGATTGCCATCATCTGTGGTCAAACACAATTTTTTCTCAATTAACTAGTGCAACACAGGTGGCGCCAATCATAAATTACTACGAGTAGAGCATTTTGTCCCTCCTGGAATGGGTCATGTTGGGAAGTATGACAGTGGACTAGAGAAGGGTCACCTACTGGTGTAGCAATGATGGTGTCCCAGGTAGGATTCTTTCAGGTACCGTGGATGCTGCCTGATGAGATGCCTTCTTTTTTCCTTAGGCATGCTATGTGGGCAAGCAGCAAGGTGCTCTAGGGACAGTGATGGTCCCTGCTTAGGGTCCCCAGGCATGGAGGCCTCACTGTTAGTGCTCTATGGAAGATGGATGACATGGACAAAATGGACAAAATGCCCCCAGTCTGTGGGGAGATCACCTGTGAAAGCAGATGGTGGTGTGTAGTCCTGCAGAAGGCTGTCCCTTAGTGTTTATGTTGCACTTTAATAAATAATAAACACAGTGCAACATCCAACTCAGGACACCTGTCTGAGGATACAACCATCATCCACTAGCCCAGAGTGCTCCATGCCATGTGGAAGCATTCTCAAGGTGCTCAAGCCTGGTTGGAGATATGAACCCAGACCTCCAGCAACTGATAGCCAGCAAAGCACCAGGCAGCCTTTCAGCTGAGCCACCACGTGGCCGGGCATAGTCTGAGACTGTTACCAATATCAATAACCAGGCAGACGGAAAATGAATAATACTACAAACACAGGTCAC
Source organism: Pseudophryne corroboree (assembly GCF_028390025.1). Classification (NCBI taxonomy): domain Eukaryota; kingdom Metazoa; phylum Chordata; class Amphibia; order Anura; family Myobatrachidae; genus Pseudophryne; species Pseudophryne corroboree. The sequence goes on from NC_086455.1 coordinate 18,618,012, forward strand.
AGGATTCAAACCAGTGACCCTGCCATACCTGTGTGCAGGGTACTTAACCACTAGGCTACAGCAGAGAGACTTTTCCCAGTGTGTATTTTATTTTATTCTTTTCTTTTCTTTTTTTGCACTAGATCAGTTTTTGATTGTTAAAACTTCAAAAGTCTCTCCACTGTGTTGGGTACTGTGCTGGCTCACAGAGTAAGTATCCTGGTGCTGATAGTGGTTAGAGATGGTGGAGCACAGGTTCAATTTCAACCACTGCTTTCTTTTTAAGTTAATTTGGAAGTTCTCACAATTTTTCCTTAATATATGGATTTTAGCAAACATTGGATTTGCTCCTGAGGAGCTAAAAAAATAATAATGAAGCACAGTGTGAAAAAAAAAAAAAAAATAATTAAAAACCACCACCAAAAGGGAAAAAGCCTCAATGCAAGCATTCTCAAGGTGCTTACTGGACCTTGTTGGAGATTTGAACCCAGACCTCCAGCAACTGAGAGGAAGATGGGGCACCAGGCAGCCTTTCAGATGAGCCACCACATGGCTGAGCATGCTCTGAGACTGTTACCAATATCAATAACCAGCCAGTCAGAAAATTACCAATACTTTAGACGGGTGGTATTCATGTGACCACCGGTCAGCTGACTGACAGTCACATGACCTTCTCCACCAGCCCGACGGCTCACTATCCCGATGGTCGGCATGCCGACCAACAGGGAATATTTCCACTCGTGGGTGTCCACGACACCCATAGAGTGGGAATAGAACCCATGGCGACTGCAGGTCGCCACTGAGCCCGCAAGGGGCTTGCTGCACTAACCCCTCCCCGCCAGGATCCCGGCGTCGGTAAGGTGACCGGCAGTCAGGAGACCACCGGTCACCAGTACTACACCCCTTTAGACACAGATCCCTGGATTTGTAACAGCGACCCTACCATTTCTGCGCACAGAGAACTTCACCACCAGGCCACGGAGCTTGCCCATGTTGAAGCTCAGCAGAGAGACTTTTTCTCAATGTGTATTCTGTGTTATTTTGCACTAAATCAGTATTTGTATTGATAAAACTTCAAAGAGTCTGTAGTCTGTGTAAGGTACTGTGCTGGCTCACAGAGCTAGTAACCTGCTACTATAGTGGTTATGGATGGTAGAGCACAGGTTCAATTCCAGCCACTACTTTCTTTTATAGTTAATTTTGAAGTCTCCATGTATTTCACTCAAACGATTGCATGATAAAACTTCAAGGAGTCTTCTATATTGGGAAAGTTCTGTGCTGGCTCACTTGGCAAGTGGCCTGTTCCTGTACTGATTAGTGATGGGGAGGTCCAGGTTCAATTCTCATTACAGCCTTTCTTTTACGTTAGTTTGGAAGCCTCAATGTAATTGACTAGGTTGATTGCATGATAAATATTCAAGGAGTCTTTCTCACTCTCAGGTACTGTGCTGGCTCACTGAGCTAATAGCTGGAACTGTCCTGGATAGTGGCATGGATTCCCTGGTTCAATTCCCACCGCTGCCTTTCTTTTAAGATAGTTTGGAAGACTCCATGTACTTCAGTAGATCGATTGCATGAGAAAACTTCAAGGAGTCCTTTCTCTGTACCAGGTAGTGTGCTGGCTCACAGGGCAAGTATCCTACTGCTATACTGCTTAGTGATGGAGGATCCAGGTTCAATTCTCACAACAGACTTTAGTTCTTTTAGGTTAGTTTGGAAGCCTCCATGTATTTGACTAGGTCGATTGCATGATAAATATTCAAGGAGTCCATCCTTAGTCTCAGGTACTGTGTTGGCTCACTGAGCTAGTAGCTGGGACTGTCCTGTATAGCGATGTGGAATCCTTGGTTCAATTCCCACTGCTGCCTTGTTTTTAAATTAATTTGGAAGCCTAGATCAATTAGCATAAAACTTCAAGGAGTCTTTGCTCTGTATCAGTCACCGTGCTGGCTTACAGGGCAACTATCCTGATACTGCATTGGTTAGTGATGAGAGACACTGGTTCAATGCCCCCTGCAGTTTTCTTTTGAGTACTAACACTTAAAAATCTATTTAAAAATGTCTTTAGTAAATGTGCAATTTAGCCCCAGAAACACATCGATTAAAATCTATCTTTAGTAAACTTACCTCTTATTGTATATTACTGTTATATTAGAGTCATGACAATGAGAAATATAGCTGAGTTGACCAAAAGAAAAAGCTGACTCCGTTGTTCCTTGGGATGTTACACCAGGCTTCTTGGTAATTACATGATCTGACACAGCTGGCCAGTAGCCATGTGCTCACCTGTTCTTCTTGGTATCTGGGATGTTGCACCATGTGGAATACTGTGATAGAGATCACTACTTACCTGGATCAGGATCTGGCACAGTGTATACCTCTCACCATGACCCATTCCAGGAAGGACAGAATGCTCTGTTTCTGGACGTCTACTCTTAATTAATGATTGCCATCATCTGTGGTCAAACACAATTTTTTCTCAATTAACTAGTGCAACACAGGTGGCGCCAATCATAAATTACTAGGAGTAGAGCACTTTGTCCCTCCTGGAATGGGTCATGTTGGGAAGTATGACAGTGGACTAGAGAAGGGTCACCTACTGGTGTAGCAATGATGGTGTCCCAGGTAGGATTCTTTCAGGTACCGTGGATGCTGCCTGATGAGATGCCTTCTTTTTCCCTTAGGCATGCTATGTGGGCAAGCAGCAAGGTGCTCTAGGGACAGTGATGGTCCCTGCTTAGGGTCCCCAGGCATGGTGGCCTCACTGTTAGTGCTCTATGGAAGATGGATGACATGGGCAAAATGCCCCCAGTCAGTGGAGAGATCACCTGTGAAAGCAGATGGTGGTGTGTAGTCCTGCAGAAGGCTGTCCCTTAGTGTTGATGTTGCACTTTAATAAATAATAAACACAGTGCAACATCCAACTCAGGACACCTGATTGAGGACACAACCATCATCCACTAGCCAAGGGTGCTCCATGCCATGTGGAAGCATTCTCAAGGTGCTCAAGCCTGGTTGGAGATTTGAACCCAGACCTCCAGCAACTGATAAGCAGCAGAGCACCAGGCAGCCTTTCAGCTGAGCCACCACATGGACAAGCATAGTCTGAGACTGTTACCAATATCAATAACAAGCCAGGTGGAAAATGAATAATACTACAAACACAGGTCACAGGATTCAAACCAGTGACCCTGCCACATAAGTGTGCAGGGAACTTAACCACTAGGCTACAGAGCCTGCACATACTTCTGCTCAGCAGAGAGACTTCTCTCAATGTGTATTCTTCTTTATTTTATTTTTTTTGCACTAGATCAGTTTTTGATTGTTAAAACTTCAAAAATCTCTCCACTGTGTCGGGTACTGTGCTGGCTCACAGAGTAAGTATCCTGGTGCTGATAGTGGTTAGGGATGGTGGAGCACAGGTTTAATTTCAACCACTGCTTTCTTTTTAAGTTAATTTGGAAGTTCTTACAATTTTTCCTTAATATATGGATTTTAGCAAAAATTGGACTTGTTCCTGAGGAGCTAAAAAAAATAAATGAAGCACTATGTGAAAAAAATGATAAACTATCACCAAAAGGGAAAAACCCTGCAGTGTACGCATTCTCAAGGTGCTTACTGGGCCTTGTTGGAGATTTGAACACAGACATTCAGCAACTGAGAGGCAGATGGGGCACCAGGCAGCCTTTCAGCTGAGCCACCACATGGCCGAGCATATTCTGAGACTGTTACCAATAACCAGCCAGGCGGAAAATGACCAATACTATAGACACAGGTCCATGGATTTGAAACAGTGACCCTACCATATCTGTGTGCAGGGAACTAAACAACTAGGCCACGGAGCCTGTCCATGTTGAAGCTCAGCAGAGAGACTTTTTCTCAATGTGTATTCTGTGTTATTTTGCACTAAATCAGTTTTTTTATTGATAAAACTTCAAAGAGTCTGTCTTCTGTGTCAAGTACTGTGCTGGCTCACAGCGCTAGTAGCCTGATAGTGGTTAGGGATGGTGGAGCACAGGTTCAATTCCAACCACTGCTTTCTTTTATAGTTAATTTGGAAGTCTCCATGTATTTCACTCGAAAGATTTCATGATAAAACTTCAAGGAGTCTTCAATCTTGGGCAAGTTCTGTGCTGGCTCACCGGGCAAGTAGCCTGTTCCTGTACTGATTAGGTTAATTGCATGAAAAATATTCAAGGAGTCCTTTCTCACTCTCAGGTACTGTGCTGGCTCACTGAGCTAATAACTGTGACTGTCCTGAATAGTGACTTGGGTTCCCTGGTTCAATTCCCACTGCTGCCTTTCTTTTAAGATAGTTTGGAAGCCCCATGTATTTGACTAGATCGATTGCATGAGAAAACTTCAAGGAGTCCTTTCTCTGTACCAGGTAGTGTGCTGGCTCACAGGGCAAGTATCCTACTGCTATACTGCTTAGTGATGGAGGATCCAGGTTCCATTCACACAACAGCCTTTATTTATTTTAGGTTAGTTTGGAAGCCTCCATGTATTTGACTAAATCGATTGCATGATAAATATTAAAGGAGTCCTTTCTTAGTCTCAGGTGTTGTGCTGGCTCACTGAGCAAGTAGCTGGGACTGTCCTGAATAGTGATGTGGAATCCTTGGTTCAATTCCTGCTGCTGCCTTGCTTTTAAGTTAGTTTGGAAGCCCCATGTATTTGACTAGATCGATTGCATAATAAAACTTCAAGTAGTCTTTCCTCTGTATCTGGTACTGTGCTGCCTTACAGGGCAACTAGCCTGACACTGCATTGGTTAGCGATGTGGAGACGCTGGTTCAATTCACCCTACAGCTTTCTTTTGAGTACTAACAATTAAAAATGTCATTAGTAAATGTGCAATTTAGCCCCAGAAACACAGATTAAAATCTACCTTTAGTAAACTTACCCCTTATTGTTTATTACTGTTACATTAGAATCGTGACATGAGAAATATAGCTGAGATGACCAGAAGGAAAATCTGACTCAGTTGTTCCTTGGGATGTTACACCAGGCTTCTTGGTAATGACATGATCTGACACAGCTGGCCAGTAGCCATGTGCTCACCTGTTCTTCTTGGTATCTGGGATGTTGCACCATGTGGAATACTGTGATAGAGATCACTACATACTTAGATCAGGACCTGGCACAGTGTATACCTCTCACCAGGACCCATTACAGGAGGGACAGAATGCTCTGTTCTTGGACTTCCCTCTTAATTAATGATTGCCATCATCTGTGGTCAAACACAATTTTTTCTCAATTAACTAGTGCAACACAGGTGGCGCCAATCATAAATTACTACGAGTAGAGCATTTTGTCCCTCCTGGAATGGGTCATGTTGGGAAGTATGACAGTGGACTAGAGAAGGGTCACCTACTGGTGTAGCAATGATGGTGTCCCAGGTAGGATTCTTTCAGGTACCGTGGATGCTGCCTGATGAGATGCCTTCTTTTTTTCCTTAGGCATGCTATGTGGGCAAGCAGCAAGGTGCTCTAGGGACAGTGATGGTCCCTGCTTAGGGTCCCCAGGCATGGAGGCCTCACTGTTAGTGCTCTATGGAAGATGGATGACATGGATGACATGGACAAAATGCCCCCAGTCAGTGGGGAGATCACCTGTGAAAGCAGATGGTGGTGTGTAGTCCTGCAGAAGGCTGTCCCTTAGTGTTTATGTTGCACTTTAATAAATAATAAACACAGTGCAACATCCAACTCAGGACACCTGTCTGAGGATACAACCATCATCCACTAGCCCAGAGTGCTCCATGCCATGTGGAAGCATTCTCAAGGTGCTCAAGCCTGGTTGGAGATATGAACCCAGACCTCCAGCAACTGATAGCCAGCAAAGCACCAGGCAGCCTTTCAGCTGAGCCACCACGTGGCCAGGCATAGTCTGAGACTGTTACCAATATCAATAACCAGGCAGACGGAAAATGAATAATACTACAAACACAGGTCACAGGATTCAAACCAGTGACCCTGCCATACCTGTGTGCAGGGTACTTAACCACTAGGCTACAGCAGAGAGACTTTTCCCAGTGTGTATTTTATTTTATTCTTTTCTTTTCTTTTTTTGCACTAGATCAGTTTTTGATTGTTAAAACTTCAAAAGTCTCTCCACTGTGTTGGGTACTGTGCTGGCTCACAGAGTAAGTATCCTGGTGCTGATAGTGGTTAGAGATGGTGGAGCACAGGTTCAATTTCAACCACTGCTTTCTTTTTAAGTTAATTTGGAAGTTCTCACAATTTTTCCTTAATATATGGATTTTAGCAAACATTGGATTTGCTCCTGAGGAGCTAAAAAAATAATAATGAAGCACAGTGTGAAAAAAATAAATAAATAATTAAAAACCACCACCAAAAGGGAAAAAGCCTCAATGCAAGCATTCTCAAGGTGCTTACTGGACCTTGTTGGAGATTTGAACCCAGACCTCCAGCAACTGAGAGGAAGATGGGGCACCAGGCAGCCTTTCAGATGAGCCACCACATGGCTGAGCATGCTCTGAGACTGTTACCAATATCAATAACCAGCCAGTCAGAAAATTACCAATACTTTAGACGGGTGGTATTCATGTGACCACCGGTCAGCTGACTGACAGTCACATGACCTCCTCCACCAGCCCGACGGCTCACTATCCCGATGGTCGGCATGCCGACCAACAGGGAATATTTCCACTCGTGGGTGTCCACGACACCCATAGAGTGGGAATAGAACCCATGGCGACTGCAGGTCGCCACCGAGCCCGCAAGGGGCTTGCTGCACTAACCCCTCCCCGCCGGGATCCCGGCGTCGGTAAGGTGACCGGCAGTCAGGAGACCACCGGTCACCAGTACTACACCCCTTTAGACACAGATCCCTGGATTTGTAACAGTGACCCTACCATTTCTGCGCACAGAGAACTTCACCACCAGGCCACGGAGCTTGCCCATGTTGAAGCTCAGCAGAGAGACTTTTTCTCAATGTGTATTCTGTGTTATTTTGCACTAAATCAGTATTTGTATTGATAAAACTTCAAAGAGTCTGTAGTCTGTGTAAGGTACTGTGCTGGCTCACAGAGCTAGTAACCTGCTACTATAGTGGTTATGGATGGTGGAGCACAGGTTCAATTCCAGCCACTACTTTCTTTTATAGTTAATTTTGAAGTCTCCATGTATTTCACTCAAACGATTGCATGATAAAACTTCAAGGAGTCTTCTATATTGGGAAATTTCTGTGCTGGCTCACTTGGCAAGTGGCCTGTTCCTGTACTGATTAGTGATGGGGAGGTCCAGGTTCAATTCTCATTACAGCCTTTCTTTTACGTTAGTTTGGAAGCCTCAATGTAATTGACTAGGTTGATTGCATGATAAATATTCAAGGAGTCTTTCTCACTCTCAGGTACTGTGCTGGCTCACTGAGCTAATAGCTGGAACTGTCCTGGATAGTGGCATGGATTCCCTGGTTCAATTCCCACCGCTGCCTTTCTTTTAAGATAGTTTGGAAGACTCCATGTACTTCAGTAGATCGATTGCATGAGAAAACTTCAAGGAGTCCTTTCTCTGTACCAGGTAGTGTGCTGGCTCACAGGGCAAGTATCCTACTGCTATATTGCTTAGTGATGGAGGATCCAGGTTCAATTCACACAACAGACTTTAGTTCTTTTAGGTTAGTTTGGAAGCCTCCATGTATTTGACTAGGTCGATTGCATGATAAATATTCAAGGAGTCCATCCTTAGTCTCAGGTACTGTGTTGACTCACTGAGCTAGTAGCTGGGACTGTCCTGTATAGCGATGTGGAATCCTTGGTTCAATTCCCACTGCTGCCTTGTTTTTAAATTAATTTGGAAGCCTAGATCAATTAGCATGATAAAACTTCAAGGAGTCTTTGCTCTGTATCAGTCACCATGCTGGCTTACAGGGCAACTATCCTGATACTGCATTGGTTAGTGATGAGAGACACTGGTTCAATGCCCCCTGCAGTTTTCTTTTGAGTACTAACACTTAAAAATCTATTTAAAAATGTCTTTAGTAAATGTGCAATTTAGCCCCAGAAACACATCGATTAAAATCTATCTTTAGTAAACTTACCTCTTATTGTATATTACTGTTATATTAGAGTCATGACAATGAGAAATATAGCTGAGTTGACCAAAAGAAAAAGCTGACTCCGTTGTTCCTTGGGATGTTACACCAGGCTTCTTGGTAATTACATGATCTGACACAGCTGGCCAGTAGCCATGTGCTCACCTGTTCTTCTTGGTATCTGGGATGTTGCACCATGTGGAATACTGTGATAGAGATCACTACTTACCTGGATCAGGATCTGGCACAGTGTATACCTCTCACCATGACCCATTCCAGGAAGGACAGAATGCTCTGTTTCTGGACGTCTACTCTTAATTAATGATTGCCATCATCTGTGGTCAAACACAATTTTTTCTCAATTAACTAGTGCAACACAGGTGGCGCCAATCATAAATTACTAGGAGTAGAGCATTTTGTCCCTCCTGGAATGGGTCATGTTGGGAAGTATGACAGTGGACTAGAGAAGGGTCACCTACTGGTGTAGCAATGATGGTGTCCCAGGTAGGATTCTTTCAGGTACCGTGGATGCTGCCTGATGAGATGCCTTCTTTTTCCCTTAGGCATGCTATGTGGGCAAGCAGCAAGGTGCTCTAGGGACAGTGATGGTCCCTGCTTAGGGTCCCCAGGCATGGTGGCCTCACTGTTAGTGCTCTATGGAAGATGGATGACATGGGCAAAATGCCCCCAGTCAGTGGGGAGATCACCTGTGAAAGCAAATGGTGGTGTGTAGTCCTGCAGAAGGCTGTCCCTTAGTGTTGATGTTGCACTTTAATAAATAATAAACACAGTGCAACATCCAACTCAGGACACCTGATTGAGGACACAACCATCATCCACTAGCCAAGGGTGCTCCATGCCATGTGGAAGCATTCTCAAGGTGCTCAAGCCTGGTTGGAGATTTGAACCCAGACCTCCAGCAACTGATAAGCAGCAGAGCACCAGGCAGCCTTTCAGCTGAGCCACCACATGGACAAGCATAGTCTGAGACTGTTACCAATATCAATAACAAGCCAGGTGGAAAATGAATAATACTACAAACACAGGTCACAGGATTCAAACCAGTGACCCTGCCACATAAGTGTGCAGGGAACTTAACCACTAGGCTACAGAGCCTGCACATACTTCTGCTCAGCAGAGAGACTTCTCTCAATGTGTATTCTTCTTTATTTTATTTTTTTTGCACTAGATCAGTTTTTGATTGTTAAAACTTCAAAAATCTCTCCACTGTGTCGGGTACTGTGCTGGCTCACAGAGTAAGTATCCTGGTGCTGATAGTGGTTAGGGATGGTGGAGCACAGGTTTAATTTCAACCACTGCTTTCTTTTTAAGTTAATTTGGAAGTTCTTACAATTTTTCCTTAATATATGGATTTTAGCAAAAATTGGACTTGTTCCTGAGGAGCTAAAAAAAATAAATGAAGCACTACGTGAAAAAAATGATAAACTATCACCAAAAGGGAAAAACCCTGCAGTGTACGCATTCTCAAGGTGCTTACTGGGCCTTGTTGGAGATTTGAACACAGACATTCAGCAACTGAGAGGCAGATGGGGCACCAGGCAGCCTTTCAGCTGAGCCCCACATGGCCGAGCATATTCTGAGACTGTTACCAATAACCAGCCAGGCGGAAAATGACCAATACTATAGACACAGGTCCATGGATTTGAAACAGTGACCCTACCATATCTGTGTGCAGGGAACTAAACAACTAGGCCACGGAGCCTGTCCATGTTGAAGCTCAGCAGAGAGACTTTTTCTCAATGTGTATTCTGTGTTATTTTGCACTAAATCAGTTTTTTTATTGATAAAACTTCAAAGAGTCTGTCTTCTGTGTCAAGTACTGTGCTGGCTCACAGCGCTAGTAGCCTGATAGTGGTTAGGGATGGTGGAGCACAGGTTCAATTCCAACCACTGCTTTCTTTTATAGTTAATTTGGAAGTCTCCATGTATTTCACTCGAAAGATTTCATGATAAAACTTCAAGGAGTCTTCTATCTTGGGCAAGTTCTGTGCTGGCTCACCGGGCAAGTAGCCTGTTCCTGTACTGATTAGGTTAATTGCATGAAAAATATTCAAGGAGTCCTTTCTCACTCTCAGGTACTGTGCTGGCTCACTGAGCTAATAACTGTGACTGTCCTGAATAGTGACTTGGATTCCCTGGTTCAATTCCCACTGCTGCCTTTCTTTTAAGATAGTTTGGAAGCCTCCAGGTACTTGTGTAGATCGATTGCATGAGAAAACTTCAAGGAGTCCTTTCTCTGTACCAGGTAGTGTGCTGGCTCACAGGGCAAGTATCCTACTGCTATACTGCTTAGTGACGGAGGATCCAGGTTCCATTCACACAACAGCCTTTATTTATTTTAGGTTAGTTTGGAAGCCTCCATGTATTTGACTAGATTGATTGCATGATAAATATTAAAGGAGTCCTTTCTTAGTCTCAGGTGTTGTGCTGGCTCACTGAGCAAGTAGCTGGGACTGTCCTGAATAGTGATGTGGAATCCTTGGTTCAGTTCCTGCTGCTGCCTTGCTTTTAAGTTAGTTTGGAAGCCCCATGTATTTGACTAGATCGATTGCATAATAAAACTTCAAGTAGTCTTTCCTCTGTATCTGGTACTGTGATAGCTCACAGGGCAACTATCCTGATACTGCATTGGTTAGCGATGTGGAGACGCTGGTTCAATTCACCCTACAGCTTTCTTTTGAGTACTAACAATTAAAAATGTCATTAGTAAATGTGCAATTTAGCCCCAGAAACACAGATTAAAATCTACCTTTAGTAAACTTACCCCTTATTGTTTATTACTGTTACATTAGAATCATGACATGAGAAATATAGCTGAGATGACCAGAAGGAAAATCTGACTCAGTTGTTCCTTGGGATGTTACACCAGGCTTCTTGGTAATGACATGATCTGACACAGCTGGCCAGTAGTCATGTGCTCACCTGTTCTTCTTGGTATCTGGGATGTTGCACCATGTGGAATACTGTGATAGAGATCACTACATACTTAGATCAGGACCTGGCACAGTGTATACCTCTCACCAGGACCCATTACAGGAGGGACAGAATGCTCTGTTCTTGGACTTCCCTCTTAATTAATGATTGCCATCATCTGTTGTCAAACACAATTTTTTCTCAATTAACTAGTGCAACACAGGTGGCGCCAATCATAAATTACTACGAGTAGAGCATTTTGTCCCTCCTGGAATGGGTCATGTTGGGAAGTATGACAGTGGACTAGAGAAGGGTCACCTACTGGTGTAGCAATGATGGTGTCCCAGGTAGGATTCTTTCAGGTACCGTGGATGCTGCCTGATGAGATGCCTTCTTTTTTCCTTAGGCATGCTATGTGGGCAAGCAGCAAGGTGCTCTAGGGACAGTGATGGTCCCTGCTTAGGGTCCCCAGGCATGGAGGCCTCACTGTTAGTGCTCTATGGAAGATGGATGACATGGATGACATGGACAAAATGCCCCCAGTCAGTGGGGAGATCACCTGTGAAAGCAGATGGTGGTGTGTAGTCCTGCAGAAGGCTGTCCCTTAGTGTTTATGTTGCACTTTAATAAATAATAAACACATTGCAACATCCAACTCAGGACACCTGTCTGAGGATACAACCATCATCCACTAGCCCAGAGTGCTCCATGCCATGTGGAAGCATTCTCAAGGTGCTCAAGCCTGGTTGGAGATATGAACCCAGACCTCCAGCAACTGATAGCCAGCAAAGCACCAGGCAGCCTTTCAGCTGAGCCACCACATGGACAAGCATAGTCTGAGACTGTTACCAATATCAATAACAAATCAGGTGGAAAAGGAATAATATTACAAAGACAGGTCACAGGAATCGAACCAGTGACCCAGCCATATAAGTGTTCAGGGAATTTAACCACTAGGCTACAGAGCCTGCACATGCTTCTGCTCAGCAGAGAGACTTCTCTCAATGTGTATTCTTTAATTTTTGCACTAGATCAGTTTTTGATTGTTAAAACTTCAAACAGTCTCTCCACTGTGTTGGGTACTGTGCTGGCTCACAGAGCAAGTAGCCTGCTAGTGGTTAGGGATGGTGGAGCACAGGTTCAATTTTGACCACCGCTTTCTTTTTACGTTAATTTGGAAGTCTGCCTGTATTTCACTCAAACGATTGCATGATAAAACTTCAAGGAGTCTTTTACTGGCGTCAAGTTCTGTGCTGGCTCACAGGGCAAGTGTCTTGATGGTATACTATGATGGGGAGGTCCAGGTTCAATTCCCACTGCAGAAGTTCTTTTAGGTTAGTTTGGAAGCCCAATGTATTTGACTAGGTCGATTGCATGATAAATATTCAAGAGTCCTTTCTTAGTCTCAGCTACTGTGCTGGCTCACTGAGCTAGTAGCCAGGACTGTCCTGAATAGTGATGTGGATAGTATCCTAATCCTGCATTGGTTAGTGATGGGGAGACACTGGTTCAATTCCCACTGCAGCTTTCTGTTGAGTACTAACAATTGAAAATCTATTTAAAGATGTCAATTGTAAATGTGGAGTTTATCCCCAGAAACACATCGATTAAAATCTATCTTTAGTAAACTGACCCCTTATATGTTTAAGTCCCCACACTGCTATCTTTTAGTTAGCTTGTAAGTCCATGTATTTTAGTAGAAAGTGCCTCATGTGGCGGGTGTTCCCCTGCTGGCCTGATGGTGCATAAAAACAATCAGAATGTGAAAGGAACATCCTGCATTATTGCCAATAGGGAGGACAGCTACAGGGAGACGGAACTATGCAGCTTTTTTTTCCGGTTAAGTAGCTTAAAAAGCAATTAAAACAACACAAACAGGACAATTTTGCATAGGTGCAGCATTGAAGACCTGAAATGGGCCAAACGGATGAAGCCTTCCTCTCTCTCTCCATCCATAACCCCAGTACTCCTTGACCGGCTTTTACTAAAGCCCAAAAATGAATAAAGTCTGTTTAGCATGCTGGTGTTTGTAGTTCTACACAAATGTGCATGCACAATTTCTCTAGAGTATATAATGTGATCAGCCCAGCCTGGCAAGGCCTCGTGTTGGGTGCCAAGTATGTAGTTGGACCCTACATTACCCTGTTTAGCCATGATCAACCCAAGCTACAGTACTAATTATTTTAATTATTTTGGGTTTAAATAGTAAAGTCACGTGCTCATGTATCATGTACCAAGAAGGTTTAAATAGCCACAATAGATGCACCTCTACTCTACTTACATGCAGGGGTGTCGAGAGGGGGAGGTACAAGGTATTCAGGTGGGCCTCTGCAAAGGCCCAGGAAAGTAGTAGGCACCATATAAATGGGCACCAACATCTCTGGTAATCATGGCTGCCATCAGAAATTGTGGGGCAGAGGACTTAAGGGGGGTACTCACGGAGCGATCGCTGCTTAAAATCTAAGCAATCTGACTAGATTGCTTAGAATTTAAGCAGCGATCACTCCGTGTGTACCCCTCACAGCGATAGCGATGCGCAGCCCCGCGAACCGCTCAGCACACATCTCTCCCCAAATCGGCCCGTGAATATGGCCCTTTACATAATAGACAGGGCCCCCACACCTCCAAAAATAAAAGATTCTGCCCCACCGCTCCACCCCTATGTGATGTCACACATCGTGATGTTACATATAGGTGGAGCTGGCAGACCCGCAGGAATGATTCAAAGAGAGCTGATGTGTAGGGAAGGCTTGTTTTAAGAAATCTTCCCTGCGCATCAGCCCACTGTTATTGCCATACTTGCCTACTCTCCCGGAATGGCCGGGAGGCTCCCGATAATCGGGTGACCCTCCCGGCCCCCCGGAAGAGCAGGCAAGTCTCCCGATTCGCGGGGGTCCCCCCCTGCCCGTCCGGCCACTTAGTGTGTAAAGTGTGCGGTCCGGGCAGTCGATGACGCGATTCTTGCTGAATCGCGTCATCATAGCCACGCCCCCTGCAGTGGAATGCCGGTGATCACGGCATTACAGAGCGGGGGCGTGGCTTAAATGATGTGTCATCGTGACTCCACCCCCCGTACGCCCTTGCTCCGCCCCCATCCCGCCTCCGGCCCACCCCCTCCTCTTCGTCACAGCCTCCCCTGCCCGCCCTGTGAGCCGACCTGGCTGCTCTCTCCCGCAGAGAGCAGCCAGAATGTCGGTAACTATGGTTATTGCACAGCCTGGTGCAAGCTCTCTAGGTAGCAGTAGGAGCCTGGAGTGGGTACCCCCTATCTCTAAGGGCCTGGGACTCTAGTCCCCCCCCCCCCCCCCCTCCTCGATGGCAGCCCTGCTGGTAATCACACCCCCAGTACCCAGGCCCGCCCAATGTCTCAGCGGCCCTGCTTACTTGCGCTGTTAATAAATAATGTCTTAGTAACTTTATACCAAGGAGAGGCAAGCACATTACTATTCAGAAAATAAGTCCTTTGTTATTGTTATTTTGTTGGCTTGTAACAAGCTCCACCGAGAACAACAAGACCAGAAATGTGTTTTATTTAGAGCACAAGACGGTATTGTAGTATATTTAGTTTGCGGTTGTTTTTATTGCTTTATTGTCAGTAAGACACTATAAACACACTATAGAATAACACTTTGTTCTCAGGGAAGTTCTGCCGTCTGAATGTCCTCTATAGCTGTACGGTTTCTGTGGGAAACATTCCGGGCATACCATGGCGGGGATGGAATGCAGAACCTCCTTCAAAAGTTCTCTTCGGCTCTGTGATTTTCTAGAACAAAACAGAATAGTGTAGTTATTTATGTACTGAGGCGGCCATTTGCAGAGGGAGGAGAAACCAGGGAGAACATGCTTCCATGACTATATGAAAATAAAGGATATTGGAAGCATGGATGATGGATGCCTCATTTTTAGGAGACTACCAAATATTGTAAAGACGAATCTGTGAAAATATTGTCCCTTGCTAAGTTATTATCTACTATTTATACGGCGCCACAAGGGTTCTGTAGCGCCGTTTAAGAGATACACCTACCTAATATCAATCTCAGATAAAACTTTTTCTCTCTATCTATCCATCGGCAATTACTCGCCGGGGGCCGCAGCACAGACCACAAAAAGCAGAGGGGGCTGGTTAGTACATAATCCTAACTGTACCTTTAATGTAGTTTGTAGTTCCGGCAGGTGCGTCTACCTGTCCCTGGGGTTCCACACCATATATTACAGCTGCTGCAGCCGGAACACAACTGTTAGTGACTCTTTCCTGTATCTGCCCGTCACACAGACTCCCATTGGCTAGTTACAGGAGACACTGACTGCTGTGTCCCAGCTGCAGAAGCTGTATAACACAGCGCGGATCCCAGGGGACAGGTAGACACCAGCAGGCAGGGCCGGACTGTCCATCTGTCACTTCTGGCAAATGTCAGAAGGGCCGATGGGCTGGTGGGCCGGTCCTGTCACACAGAGAGCCAGGAAGCCGCACGCAGCGCAGCACAGCCTCCGGCTCTCTGGCCTGGCTGCTCCCCCGCCTCCCCTCCCGTCTCCATAGAAATGGAGGCGTGCCGCGAGTCCACGCCACCTCGACTCACGGGGCGCCCTCAGCTTTAGTGCCCGCGCGCCTCTGATCGCGTGCACCCCTGGCATGTGCGTGCACCGAAGACGTGCACGTGCATGTACATGCCAGGGTCAATTTCGTCCCCCAGTCCGTCCCTGCCTGCAGGTATTAAAAACCAGATTAAAGGTGCAGTTAGGGCTATGTACTAACCGTCCCTCTCTCCCTCTCTGCTTTCTGTGGTCTGGTCTGCAGCCTCTGGGGAGCGACGGCCCTTATCTATCTATCTATCTTCTCATATCTATCTATCTATCTATCTTCTCATATCTATCTATCTATCTATCTATCTTCTTATATCTAGCTATCTATCTATCTTCTCATATCTATCTATCTATCTGTCTGTCTATCTATCTTCTCATATCTATCTATCTATCTGTCTATCTATTTTCTCATATCTATCTGTCTATCTATTTTCTCATATCTATCTATTTATCTATCTTCTCATATCTATCTATCTATCTATCTATCTATCTATCTATCTATCTATCTATCTTCTCATATCTATCTTCTCATATCTATCTATCTATCTATCTATCTATCTATCTATCTATCTATCTCTTTTCTTATTTATTTATCTTCATATCTATCTATCTATCTATCTATCTTCTCATATCTATCTAATTTCTCATATCTATGTATGTATTTTCTCATATCCATCTATGTATTT
Organism: Pseudophryne corroboree; assembly: GCF_028390025.1. Classification (NCBI taxonomy): domain Eukaryota; kingdom Metazoa; phylum Chordata; class Amphibia; order Anura; family Myobatrachidae; genus Pseudophryne; species Pseudophryne corroboree. The sequence continues at coordinate 18,634,253 of NC_086455.1, forward strand.
TCTCATATCTATCTATCTATCTATCTATCTATCTATCTATCTATCTATCTATCTATCTCTTTTCTTATTTATTTATCTTCATATCTATCTATCTATCTATCTTCTCATATCTATCTAATTTCTCATATCTATGTATGTATTTTCTCATATCCATCTATGTATTTTCTCATATCTATCTATCTATCTATCTATCTATCTATCTATCTATCTATCTAGATGGGTCAAGTGGTTCTTATCTGCTGTCAAATTATATTCTCAGAAATATAAGTACAGTGTGTGAATTCACATAAATACTTACATACAGTGAAAGAAATATCACCAAGAGCCCGATTTGCAGTGTATATATAGGTAGGTACAGTATATATCTGATGCAGTTGAAAAAGAGCTGATTGCCAACCTCACATGAAACACGTTCAAATAATAAATAACAGCGCTGATACATCCTATTAACGAAAACCTCTAAAAGACCAGTATTGTCACATAAATAAATCTGATTAAACCCCCCCATATATTCAAGTTCATTACATATAACCACAATCCTATATAATAAAAGGCTTACTCTGCTCCTCACCTCTATGGAGGGAATTCATGTGTTTTGCCCACCGGTAGCCACTAGACGGCGGCTGATGGAGTAATCTAATTGCTGCTCGGTTTGGGCGCGCACAGCCGCCGGCGCTGACGTTACTGTTATGGTGTTCCGTCATTTTGACGGGCTGGTAACTAGTCAAATATAAATTTGCACATACAATATTAGTACGGTTAGTAACTTCGACTGCAGACTAGCAGCAATGTATCATTAATTACAACTTGCAACAATAGCAGCATGGAGTCACTGGGGTCCAGTACCGTATCGATAATAGGTGCAAGGTGTGCGGTGCACACGGACCAAGGGGGACCACACACCGCAGCCCCTCACCCATATAATTATACTTACTGCTCCGTCAGCCCGTCGCTGGTTGCAGGGCTGCAAATATCACTGGGAAAATGGCTGCTGCTGCCATTTTCTGGTAATGCCCGCATGAGCAACAGAAATGTTCCCAGGAACGCAGTGCAGGCACCATGTTCTAAGAGACCTACGCAATTTGACAAAATTCCAGAATCTACCGCACTTCCGAAGAGGAGGGGTCCGATCAGAGCGCCTCTCCTGGGGTCAATCCAATTGCCCGCGAAGGATACAAGTTGCCGTTGAAGCGGCATGTAGTCCTCTGCAACGGTACCTGAACTCGCCCCCAGTACGCCCCCCCATTCTGTCGTTCACATACACACCAGGTTGGCCCTGCAGCATAGCTGATACCAATATATTGGTTCACCACTGCTCCACTGCATCAGACATTGACTCTGCGTCCAATCAGGCCCACTGAGGCTAACATGACGTGACTGATGTTCCTCCACACTCATCATATTTGTGCATACACACCTTACACGTGACCCACTGCAAGTACAGACACTGCTCGCTGCTCATTACATAAGTTGTTTTCTCCCAGCAAACACCTTACTCAGCGTCTTTCCCCCTCACATACAATTGTTCCGTCTGGCGTGAGTTCCGCTGCAGAATAACTGATTACGAGCGATCTTTAGTTGTATCGTCAAGATTTTGTCCTTCTCCCGGAAAGTTCATGTCTGCACGTTACTGAGGGGGAGACTTATCAATGCTTGGAGAGAGATAAAGTACCAACCAATCAAACATAGCCTGTAAAACGACAGCTAGAAACTGACTGGTTAGTACTTTATCTCTCTCCACATGATACCTCTCCAAGCTTTGATAAATCTCCCCATACATGTTGCTGTGTAACGGCACGCACATGGTTTTGAGTCCAATCACGCAAGTTTAAGGGAGATGTATCAACCCTTAGAGAGAGAGAAAGTTGAGAAGTTGCCGAGAGCAACCAAATACTTTCTTACTGCCTTTTTATAGACTGTGCTAGATAAAAGCTTATTTCTGCTATGGCCCACCTCCACTTTCTCTCCCCCCCCAGAATGAATGGAGTTACATACAGTGCTGACGCACAGCAGACGATCAGGTCCAAAGTGTGTATGCGCCGCAATGCGCAGGCGTGTCGCACAGGTACAAAGCGTGATCGCCGCTCAGCGATGGGTTTGTGCGACGGATCCATTCGCAAGGAGATTGACAGGAAGAGGGTTTTGTGGGTGTCAACTGACCGTTTTCAGGGAGTGTCTGGATAAACGCAGGCGGGCTCAAGCGTTTGCAGGGAGGGTTCCTGACGTCAGTTCCGGTCCTGGACAGGCTGATGAGATCGCAGCGGCTAGTAAGTGGTTCCGGTATGAATGGTCGACCATGTTATGGTCGACAGTCATTAGGTCGACCACTATTGGTCGACATTGACATGGTCGACACATGAAAATGGTTGACACATGAAAGGTCGACATATGAAAAGGTCGACATGAGTTTTTTAACTTTTTTTGGTGTCGTTTTTTGCGTAAAGTGACTGGGAACCCCAATTAGTGCACCGCGTCCCCTCGCATGGCTCGCTTCGCTCGCCATGCTTCGGGCATGGTGCCTTCGCTCCGCTACCGCTTCGCTCGGCACACTTTACCGTTCCAATCGTAGTCCATGTGGATCGTAAAGTATGGAAAAGTTCCCCAAAAGAAAAAAAAGTTAAAAAAATCATGTCGACCTTTTCATGTGTCGACCTTTCATGTGTCGACCATGTGTCCATGTCGACCATGTCAATGTCGACCAATAGTGGTCGACCTAATGACTGTCGACCATAACATGGTCGACCATGTGAACGGATACCCTAGTAAGTCCTGGGCTGCGCAGAGACTGCACATGATCAGTTTGTACAGCTCTGCTACACATGCGTTCACACACTTGCACAGCTAAAATACACTCCCCCTGTAGGCGGCGACTATCTGATCGCAGCAGTGCAAAAATCGCTGCCCAGCGATCAGGTCTGACTTAGGCCCAAATTGTATTAGTTGAATTTACAGTATTACTGCAATAAAACATAACGTGCCTGGTCGCTAGCTGCACACAATGCACAGAGTGCATGAAAATCCCTAAGAAGGTATACAGACGGCACATGCGTTACACACAGGTACTGTTACCATTTAGACATACGGTAACAGAAATGGCGTGGAGTGTTGGGCGTGTTGCTGAACTGTTTGCGCACACAGATGCTCATCTGCTCACACAGGTGGCACCTAGCGGGGGCTGGAGCAACATTACATGGTGCGACCAATGGTGGTGTCTAAAGGCGCGCCAGGCGGTGTGACAGCGTCTACAGATGCTCACAGAGGGAGCCTAAGCTCTTGTACAGTCAGACGCAGCGCTGTACACCAGGAGAAGGGCCGGTACTAGCATGAGCATAAAGTCACAGATAGAGCAATAGGGCTGGAGCAAGTATCGATGCTGCAACCGATGGTGGCATCTAAAGAAGCCCAAAACTGGATTACAGAGTCTATACATGCTGACAGTGGACGTCTCAGTTCCTGCACATAAATACGCACAGATGTGCACCAGGGAAGGGCTCTGTAGCGGCGTTTGCGGCTGCCATAAGACGAAGACACAGCTGCACCTCACCCACCACTGAATTAGGACCAATGTGCCGCCCCAGAAGTGTATCTGGTTGCCTATCACTGGTGTCACACAACAGAAGGCTGGCAGCAATGGGCACAGCTCTGCGTATAGGCGAATATGCGCATTTTCTTTGTGCGCGCTTCTTTCACGCAAACAACTTCCAGTCCTGCATCAGCCCCATAGTGTATATAGGCCCTCATTCCAAATTGTTCGCTCGCTAGCTGCTTTTAGCAGCATTGCACACGCTAAGCCGCCGGCCTCTGGGAGTGAATCTTAGCAGAGCAGAATTGCGAACGAAAGATTAGCAGAATTGCAAATAGAAATTTCTTTGCAGTTTCTGAGTAGCTCAAGACTTACTCCTACACTGCGATCAGTTCAGTCAGTTTCGTTCCTGGTTTGACGTCACAAACACACCCAGCGTTCGCCCAGACAGTCACTTCCCTGTTTCTTCAGACACTCCGCGTTTTTCCCAGAAACGCCAGCGTTTTTCAGCACACTCCCATAAAACGGCCAGTTTCCGCCCAGAAACACCCACTTCCTGTCAATCACACTCCGATCACCAGAACGATGAAAAATCTTCGTTAAGCCGTGAGTAAAATACCAAACTTTTGTGCTAATTTACTTGGCGCAGGCGCACTGCGAACACTGCGCATGCGCAATTTGCGACTAATCGCTCCGTAGCGAAAAAATCTAACGAGCGAACAACTCGGAATGAGGGCCATTGGTGCATCTAGAACCAATAACAGTGACACATGTCTCCTTATGTGCTGACCCCATTATGCAGCGGCAGAATTAGCTCATATATAGTTACCCAGCGCTACATTTCCTTGGCGGTGTTCTCAGCAATCTCCGATCGCGTCCGGGAAATAAATATAACAGAGAAGAATAGCCAGAGCCGGCCATAGGCATAGGCAAACTAGGCAATTGCCTAGGGCATTTGATATGCCTAGGGGCTTCTGCTGATTAAAATGATATGCGGCATGCCTATATTCTGTATGTAGCATTTCATATGCAGATACAGCCACAGTCTCTCACAGTATATAGGCATGCTGCATATCATTTTAATCAGCAGAAGCTGCTTGTGCATCCTAGCCACATAGCAATGCAAATAAGATGCATTTTCATAAAAAAAGGTGCCCGACGTTAGCATTGAGGCAAGATTTATGAGGACACATCTGTATCCAAGCAGAGGCAGAGGTCACAGTGTTAGTGGCAGTGTGAGTGCTGTGTGCATGTGAGTGGGCTGGTTGTGCAGTAGTGTTCGGAATATGTGTAAGGAGCATTGTGTGTGTCATGTAAAAATGCATTAATAATGTGCAACATATGTGTAGGGGGCACTATGTGTGTCATTATGTGTATAAGGGCATTAATAATGTGCGGCATATATGTAACAGGGTACTACTGTATGTGTGTCATTATGTGTATAGGGGCACTAATAATGTGCAGCAAATGTGTAGGGGGCACTATGTGTGTCATTATGTGTATAAGGCCATTAATAATGTACGGCATATGTGTAAGGGACATTATGTGTAAAAGGGCATTAATAAAGGTTGACATAATGTGTAAGGCGCATTATGTTTATAAGGACATTAATAATTTGTCTCATATGTGTAAGGTGCATTACTGTGTGGAATTATGTGTATAAATGCATTACTAATGTGTGGCATTTTGTGTATAAGGTGCTCTACTATGTGGCGTTGCGTATAGAAAGGGCACTACTGTGTCATCTAATGTGAATAAAGAGCAATATGGTGTGGTGTAATGTGAATAAGGAGCAATTCAGTGTGATATAATGTGAATAAGGAGCAATTCAGTGTGATATAATGTGAATAAGGGGCTCTACTGTGAGGAGTAACGTTTATAAGGTAAAGTGATATTACTGTGGGATGTAATATGAATTATGGACACTATCACATGATCAAATGTGAATAAATTTGCAGTATTGTGTGGCGTAATTGGAATTGGGGTTACTATTGTGTGGCCATGCCTCTTGCCAGCAAAAACACACCCCTTTTTGGGCCAAATGTGCGAACTGTTCCTATTTAAAATATAGGGGGTACAAACACCAAAATAAGGACTGCTATGGGTGAGGGGTGATGGTGCTGGGAAAGAGGTGCAGGGTCAGAGGCGGAACCAGTGCTGGTGCTAGGGGGCACCAGCTAAAATCTTGCCTAGGGCATCATATTGGTTAGGGCCGGCTCTGAGAATAGCGCACACTGCGCATGACGCAATAGGAAAGAGTACAGCGCAGGTGCACGCACCTAGTACCGGTGTAATTTCATGTCTGTCCACCGGGTGGCTCCACATTGCAGAACACAATTCTCTCCAGATGGTTCTCTACAGATCAGAGACAAGAAAGAGAAAACCAATCAGTTACGCTGGGCGGGAATAACGAGGCGTTAAACCAGGCAAATTACTCAGATAGATGAGATCATGGCTTTGAAAATTGAAATGGATGTAGGATTTATTTTTCAATAAAAATATAATAACCTTTGTTATAATAAATGCAGGGCTGTGATTCCCCAACAGAGGGCATTGCCCGGGCATCAGGCAAGAAGATCAATGGCAGCCAAAGTCACATGTTATTTCTAGTCTTGTATAGGTAGAACTAAACCAAGGTTCTCCCCCAAGCGATACTGAAGCAGCAGCGAGATCCTCAGGGAATCTAGATCCAACGTATCTACTGTGTTTGCTGATTGGCTGGAACTTTATCTCCATCCATGGCTTAGTAAATAGACCCCTGAGGAATAGCTAGAGTTGGTAGGTCTGCTGTATAGAACATACAGTACCTGCTGACGGGTGGAGCTATTTGGAGTTGAGGGTGGCAGGAAATAAGGAGTTGCAGCCCCTTCGACGCTCTGCTCCCCCTGAGACCCTGCTCTGTTTTTTGACAGCTGGTACAATCCATAGAGCTGGTCTAAGTAGAGACACCAGCTCTAGAGATGGCCATGAACGGGGTTGCAATCAATGGTGCTATTAGTACTCTTGCTTCAGCGGCATTTAACCATCGACTGGAATCCATCATTGGATTCACCCATCGATGCGAGAAGGGGGTGGAGCTAAGTTGTGTGCCATGCGCTGGAAAGGAAGAGAAAACAAAACCATTGCCACCTTCTCTGCCATTGATGGTGGAGAATCCCACTGGATCTTTGCCATTGCTAAATAAACTTAAAAGTTTGGGATTGGATATTAGGATTATTGAATGGATAAGATCTTGGTTGAAGGATAGAAAACAGAGAGTTGTGGTAAATGGAGTGCATTCACAGGAGGGAAATGTTACCAGTGGAGTACCCCAGGGATCTGTACTTGGACCAGTGCTTTTTAATATTTTTATTGGTGACATTGCAAATGGCATTAAAGGGAAAGTATGCCTTTTTGCAGATGACACAAAGGTATGCAACAGGGTAGACACACCAGGAGGGGTAAAACAAATGATTGAGGATCTAGGTAGACTAGAGGAATGGTCAAGAGTGTGGCAATTACAGTTTAATGCCAAAAAATGCAAAATCATGCACTTGGGTCTCAAAAATCCTAAAGCTAAATACAGTATTAATGGCACTATACTGGAAACTACTGAGGAGGAAAGGGATCTAGGAGTCACTATTTCAGATGACTTAAAGGCAGGTAAGCAATGTAACAAGGCAATGAGGAAGGCTAGTCAGATGCTTGGCTGCATTGGGAGAGGAATCAGCAGCAGAAAGAAAGAAGTAATAATGCCACTGTGTATAGGTCATTGGGGGTCATTCCGAGTTGTTCGCTCGCAAGGCGATTTTAGCAGTATTGCACACGCTAAGCCGCCGCCTACTGGGAGTGAATCTTAGCATCTTAAAATTGCGAACGAAAGATTCGCAACATTGCGATAAGACATCTCTGTGCAGTTTCTGAGTAGCTCGAGACTTACTCTGCCACTGCGATCAGTTCAGTGCTTGTCGTTCCTGGTTTGACGTCACAAACACACCCAGCGTTCGTCCAGACACTCCTCCGTTTCTCCAGCCACTCCCGCGTTTTTCCCAGAAACGGTAGCGTTTTTTCCCCACACGCCCATAAAACGGCCTGTTTCCGCCCAGCAACACCCACTTCCTGTCAATCACATTACGATCGCCTGAGCGATGAAAAAGCCGTGAGTAAAAATACAAACTTCTTTGCTAATTTACTTGGCGCAGTTGCAGTGCGGACATTGCGCATGCGCACTAAGCGGAAAATCGCTGCGATGCGAAGAAATTTTCTGAGTGAACAACTCGGAATGACCCCCTTTGGTACGGCCTCATCTAGAATACTGTATTCAGTTCTGGAGGCCATATCTTCAAAAGGATATTAATACATTAGAAACTGTACAAAGGAGGGCAACTAAAATGGTGCATGGCCTACATCACACAACTTACACAGAAAGACTAAGAAATCTCAATATGTATAGTTTGGAGCAGAGAAGGGAAAGGGGGGACATGATAGAAACTTTCAAATATATCAAGGGTTTTAACAAAGTCCAGGAGGGAAGCAAAAGGACACGAGGACATGCACTGAGACTGGAGGGGGGGAGGTTCAGGGGAAATTTGCGGAAAAATTATTTCACAGAAAGGGTAGTGGACAAGTGGAATAGCCTCCCATCAGAGGTGGTAGAGGCTAAGACAGTAGAGCAATTTAAACATGCATGGGATAGACATAAGGATATCCTTACAAAGAAATAAGGATCAAATAAGGTTAGAGATAAAAAATAATATAAAAAAAAAAAAAAGGGGCAGACTAGATGGGCCAAGTGGTTCTTATCTGCCGACAAATTCTATGTTTCTATGTTTCTATAACCATCGATTCCCGGTAACAAACCATCAATGGTTGTTAACCTTCCATGGTTGAGGGCCATCGCAAACAAAATTTGCACTATTGAGGGGGGGGCCCGTAAGGAGAACATATCATTCCCATGCCCCTACCCGGATATTACAATGGGACCCGGACCGGGGATGCAATGCCCCACTCCTGCATTCAGATCCGATCAGAAAGCTGCATGTCTGCTATTCTTATTATGGAGGAATACAGCCAGTTACGCACAGTGCAGTAACGTACTTCTTTCTTATTACCAATGTATTTCTCCTTACTGCTCTGACAGAGAAACGTGTGGGAACACACTAGAACAGGTAGCTCGCTCAGTGCCAGGTGCATGGAACCAGCCAATCACACACAGACACTATTCCTTCAGCTAACATACAAACATCGCCTGAGTGGAGCCATCTTGGGTTCACTCAGTGAAGCATCAACAACTCCGGCTGTCCTTAATCTCTGCTCTTGGCTCACGTCACCTTATTTTTCCTTTCCTGAGAGAACATGTCCCAACAAATTCCCAATCGTCATTAGATGGACAAAAATAACCACTTTATAATGCAGCATATGAGAGCGGCCATTCGACATCACTCCTGCCCCTGAGTTATCTACGATCCCATAGGCCAGAATGCAGCTGAGACGGTGGCTTGTAATAGAGACCACTGATCCCTCAGGTTCTCATTTACATAGTGCTCTGTACTATATTCATATTACTGTGCCCTATATGTGAGAGTGAATGGCCCCCACTACAAACACTTTATTCTGGACAACAAGTGCTTTAGGATGCAGCGACGTATACAGGATACACAGAGGTAAATAAGTGCCTGTCATAAATTATAACGCAGCATTAGAAATCTGACTGATAAGAGACCATTATGGAAGATGATAACTTGCAGCTCACAGAGACTTAGAATTTGCACAAAAGCACCGACTGTAAATTGTACATCTGCAGTATCACCTTCATCGACAGATACATGCCCCTATCGGGGGCCCGGGGGCCACTGCAGGATCATACAGTGCACTGGTTGGCCGGTTGGATGCTGGCTGTGTTCTTACCCATACTGTAATTGTCTATCACTGTAATATGGGGTTTGTTATTCATGAAGCAGTGAAAAGTGTGGAGAAGTTGCCCATGGCAACCAATCAGCATTGAGGTAACATTTATAATTTGCATACTTTACAGCTGTACAGAGCAGCTGATTGGTTACCATGGTCAACTTCTCCACACTTATCACTGCTTCATGAATAGACCTGGCAGTACCAAGAGTGTGCAAAGCTGTTATCAAAGCAAAAGGGGTCTACTTTGAGGAATCTAAAATATAAAACATATTTTGATTTGTTTAACAATTTTTTTGTTTACAACATAGGGGGTAATTCCAAGTTGATCGCAGCAGGATATTTTTTAGCAGTTGGGCAAAACCATGTGCACTGCAGGGGGGGGGGGGGGAGGGGGGGGCAGATATAACATCTGCAGAGAGAGTTAGATTTGGGTGGGTTATTTTGTTTCTGTGCAGGGTAAATACTGGCTGCTTTATTTTTACACTGCTATTTAGATTGCAGATTGAACACACCCCACCCAAATCTATCTCTCTCTGCACATGTTATATCTGCCTCCCTGCAGTGCACATGGTTTTGACCAACTGCTAAAAAAATTCCTGCTGCGATCAACTTGGAATTACCCTCATAATTCCATAGGTGTTCTTTCATAGTTTTGATGTCTTCAGTATTACTCTACAATGTTGAAAATAATTAAAATAAATAAAAACCATTGAATAAGAAGGTGTCCAAACTTTTGACTGGTACTGTACATGTGGGCATTATGCAGAGGTGCAGCAGTATATATACACGTGGGCATTATACACAGATGCAGCAGTATATACATGTGGGCATTATGCAGAGGTGCAACAGTACATATACACGCAGGCATTATACACAGGTGCAGCAGTGTATACACATGTGGGCATTATGCAGAGGTGCAGCAGTATATATACACGCAGGCATTATACACAGGTGCAACAGTATATACATGTGGGCATGTATATACTGCTGCACCTGTGTATAACTCCCACATGTATATACCGCTGCACCTGTGTATAATGCCCGTGTGTATATATACTGCTGCACCTCTGCATAATGCCCACATGTATATACTGCTGCACCTGTGTATAATGCCCGCGTGTATATATACTTCTGCACCTCTGCATAATGCCCACATGTATATACTGCTGCACTTGTGTATAATGCCTGAATGTATATACTGCTGCACCTGTGCATAATGCCCACATGTATATACTGCTGCTCCTGTGTATAATGCCTGCGTGTATATATTGCTGCACCTGTGCATAATGCCCACATGTATATACTGCTGCACCTGTGTATAATGCCTGCGTGTATATATACTGCTGCACCTGTGCATAATGCCCACATGTATATACTGCTGCACCTGTGTATAATGCCCGCGTGTATATATACTGCTGCACCTGTGCATAATGCCCACATGTATATACTGCTGCACCTGTGTATAATGCCTGCGTGTATATACTGCTGCACCTCTGCATAATGCCCACATGTATATACTGCTGCACCTGTGTATAATGCCCGCATGTATATATATCATACTTGCCTACTCTCCCGGAATGGCCGGGAGGCTCCCAAAAATCGGGTGACCCTCCCGGCCCCCCGGAAGAGCAAGCAAGTCTCCCGGAATCAGGGGTCCCCCCCTGCCCGTCCGCCCACTTAGTGTGTAAAGTGGGCGGTCCGGGCAGTTGATGACACGATTCTTGCAGAATCGCGTCATCATAGCCACGCCCCCTGCAGTGTAATGCCGGTGATCGCGGCATTACAGAGCGGGAGCGTGGCTTAAAGTGGGCATCATCATGGCCCCGCCCTTGCTCCGCTCCATCCCGCCTCCGGACCTCCTCCTCCCCTGCCCCCTTGCTGAGCCGTCCTGGCTGCTCTCTCCCGCAGAGAGCAGCCAGAATGTCGGCAAGTATGATATATATATACTGCTGCACCTCTGCATACACTTTATATAGTCAGAACTCTGGCGTATATATGTTGGTATGACAGGAAAGGCTCTGCCTCACCTCACCGCATGTTACTGCTTGGGTCTGATCCATTGTTGTACTGTAGTCATTAAACTATGCTAAAGCTGCAAGAGGCGCCTGAAGAAAATGACGTCTTCTGACTACATCACTGATATGAGTCCGCACTCCGCAATGCTCCCAGTCACCACACGTCTAGGTCTAAGCTTACTCAGAATTGGCAATGGAATGCCTCAGCAGGGGTCAGGACACAGACCCTGGTCTGACCACATTTACAAAATGGTGGCGACACAACCCCCATTTTGTAAAATGGACCCCTTCGCCATCCCTGCTCCGCCCTCCAAATAGCCGCAAACATTGCAATACAGTGATACTAAGAATCATGCCCATTGCTCCCTGTGACACAAATGTTTTGTAGAATGTTTGAAGAGCATCTTACAGGGTGTGCCTTATCTCCAGCACCCGGTGTTTGCACATGCCACAACCTATACACCTCAGTCACATCGCAATACCTCAGTCTGCTCACACCTAACCAACGTCATGTCTGCCCAGTAACATAATTATAATGATAAGCCTAATTGCGTCTATTTAACTACGCAAGGTTTATGATAAGTACTGAATGATTGTAGTAACTCACACACAGCGCTGATGATTTGATGTAACACAAACAGTATGATCTGCTACAGACACCATATACATATAACCACCTACAGACACCATATACATATAACCACCTACAGACACCATATACAGACAGTATAACCACCTACAGACACCATATACAGACAGTATAACCACCTACAGACACCATATACAGACAGTATAACCACCTACAGACACCATATACAGACAGTATAACCACCTACAGACACCATATACAGTCGCTATGATCACCCACAGCAGTGGAGTAACTCCCAGAGACATTGGAAGCACTGGCCACCGTGCTCCTACTGTCAAGGGGAAAGAAAGAAAGAAAGAAAGAAAGAAAGAAAGAAAGAAAGAAAGAAAGAAAGAAAGAAAGAAAGAAAGAAAGAAAGAAAGAAAGAGGGCTGCTGAGCTAGAACAGATCTCTATCCACTCATTTCAGAGTGATTTGTTCAGGGGCGTAGAAAGGCAGTGCCGCACCCTGGTACTGCATGGGGTTTTGGGCTAAACAGGAGGCGTACAGAAAAAAAATATATAAAAAATAAAATAATAATAATAATAATAATAATACAAAAAAAACTAAAAGTCTCTTATCTTGATCCTGGAATCTCTCCTCCTTGCCCGGTCCCACGTCCCAGTGATATTCGGGAAGACGGCGTATGTGCACTATAGAGCAAAGACTCTGGCACAGTGCCAGAATCTTTGCTTTCACTGTGCGGCGCCATCTTCCCAAAGTTATCACTGGGAAGATGCTGCTACAGTGGAGGAGGGACACGCTTAGTGGATCAAGGTAAGTATACTCGAGGGGGAGGCAGAGCCAGGCCCCTTGCCGGGTCCACCAGCAAGTCCTGGCCCAGGTAATTAGTACCCGCTCCCCCTTCTCTCTCGGCAACATTGGGTTTGCTCCAGTCACTACTGACTGCTGTCCAAGTTCACAATCTTCCTCAGCAGCCCCCCTCAGCTGAAGAGTCTTGGAATGTGTGTGATAACAGATCAAAGTGTGTACTGTATATAGGGGGTAATTCTGAGTTGATCGCAGCAGCCAGTTTGTTAGCAGTTGGGCAAAACCATAAGCACTGCAGGGGGGGCAGATATAACATGTGCAGAGAGAGTTAGATTTGGGTGGGTTATTTTGTTTCTGTGCAGGGTAAATACTGGCTGCTTTATTTTTACACTGCAATTTAGATTTCAGTTTGAACACACCACACCCAAATCTAACTCTCTCTGCACATGTTAAATCTGCCTCCCCTGCAGTGCACATGGTTTTGCCCAACTGCTAACATATTTGCTGCTGCGATCAACTCAGAATTAGGCCCATAGTGAGCTACAGTTCTGCTGTTATGTCTTATATGAAGAAAGGAGAAGCAGAAGTTGTAAGGAAATGCATTCATTGTTATAATAAAACTTTTAGATTTTTTTAAATCAAAGCTTGGAGAGAGATAAAATTGTGAGTGATAAAGTACCAACCAATCTGCTCCTGTCATTTTTCAAACACAGAGTGTAAAATGTAAGGCAGAAGCTGATTGGCTGGTACTTTCTCTCTCAATATTTCATCTTTCTCAGAGCTTTGATAAATATCCCCCTCAGGGCTCTATTTATTATCATTTGCAGACAGCACCTGAAAATAATATTCCTTATCTCCACAATTAGCTGCAATAAGGAATCTTTATTCTCCCAGATGTACCACTGGCAAATCACTGGGACGTCAGCACATGTGCAAGCCAGAGCCACTGGGGGGCGGGGCACCGCCTTCTATTTCGCCTCCGGGCGCATAATATAAATTTATACCCCTGATCTACAGACACTATGATCACCTACAGACTCTATATACAGACGCTTTGATCATCTATAGACAATATATACAGACTAGATGATCACCTACAGCCACTGGCGTATCTATAATGGGTGCAGTGTGTACAGTGCACACGGGCCCCTGAGTCCAGGAGTGCCCACACCACACATGCTGCACCCATTTTTCTAACACTCACCCCTCCGGAGTCCCGTGCCGACGTCAGCAGCGGTGTTAAAACCCAGTGAAAATGGTGCAGCGGCCATATTCCCGGGGTTCTGCGCATGCGCAGTAGAGAAATCACTGGAAAAATGGCCGCCGCACCATTTTCCCGGAGATCTGCACATGCTCAATAAAGTCTGAGCGCTCTAGTGCTCAGACTCTCACCACGGCCAGCAGAGAGGAGGGGGCCCTAATGGAGGAGGCTGGACACTGGCCTCCTCCTCACAGACACCCACAATCACTATGGTTACCTACAGACATCACATACAGAATGTAATAGAATTCTCAGCATTGGATAACAATGCAATGGCCGGCCTATGATCACTGTGTGACTGGTGTGTCCCTGTGTATGATTAGCAGTAATCTATTCAGCATGCCATAGCCTTTATGTCATCTCTGTCCCCTCAGAAGCCTGCACGAAGGCCTCGTGAGGTGAAGGGTATTACCAGGTTTTGTCAGTCACATGGTCTGTCGTCTTATTATTTCCCATGAGGAAGTTGGATAACTTTATTATAAATGCGGAATGACAGTGACCTGTCTAACTAAATCCACACTGCAATCGCTCTTAAATCAACATTATGTAACGTAATATTTGGTCATCTAGTGCCAACCGCCCAGCTTCCTCCTGCAGAATACGGCGATGCTACCGTGTACAATGCGCGTCTGGGCACATTCGCAATATGCTGACATAGTGTTATCACTATGAAGACTGTATGATGGAAAATCTACTCACTATAGGAAATCTGACTCTCCGCAAACACTTAAAGGGGGGTACACACGGGAAAGATGTGTGCTGAGCGAGGGGGGGGGGCTGCTCACTTCACACAGCGGGGAAGTGAGCAACCTGACTAGATTGTGACTGCATGCAGGCACAATCCAGAACCGGCGATAGCGCCGCGCATCGCTATCGCTGTGGGGCACATACATAGAGAGATCCGTGCTTAATTTCTAAGCAATCTAGTCAGATCTCTCCGTGCGTACCCCCCTTAAGGCCCAGATTTATCAAGCCTTAGAGAGAGTGATAAATAGCTGATGAAGTGCTAGCCAATCAGCTCCTAACTGCCATGTTACAGGCTGTGTGGGGGAAAATGACAGGAGCAGATTGGCTGGCACTTCGTCCGCTATTTATCACTCTCCGAGGCTTGGTAAATCTGGGCCTGAATATAATGGGGCTGATGCAGAGGTACCGCCCAGGCCGATCCACGGCCGGGTGTAATACGTCTGGCGGTTCAGAGTTAGTCGCTTTTCGCTTTCACCCCCACTTGCAGCTGATCGCATTAACCTCACAAGCCGGGGCTGAAACCAACGCCATCTGAAGAGTTTGGTGATTGTTAGGTGGCCCAACCGGGTGCTGAATAATGACTGGCCCATACAGAACACATGTGGCAACTAGAGATGAGCGCCTGAAATTTTTCGGGTTTTGTGTTTTGGTTTTGGGGTCGGTTCCGCGGCCGTGTTTTGGGTTCGAACGCGTTTTGGCAAAACCTCACCGAATTTTTTTTGTCGGATTCGGGTGTGTTTTGGATTCGGGTGTTTTTTTCAAAAAACACTAAAAAACAGCTTAAATCATAGAATTTGGGGGTCATTTTGATCCCAAAGTATTATTAACCTCAAAAACCATAATTTACACTCATTTTCAGTCTATTCTGAATACCTCACACCTCACAATATTATTTTTAGTCCTAAAATTTGCACCGAGGTCGCTGTGTGAGTAAGATAAGCGACCCTAGTGGCCGACACAAACACCGGGCCCATCTAGGAGTGGCACTGCAGTGTCACGCAGGATGTCCCTTCCAAAAAACCCTCCCCAAACAGCACATGACGCAAAGAAAAAAAGAGGCGCAATGAGGTAGCTGTGTGAGTAAGATTAGCGACCCTAGTGGCCGACACAAACACCGGGCCCATCTAGGAGTGGCACTGCAGTGTCACGCAGGATGGCCCTTCCAAAAAACCCTCCCCAAACAGCACATGACGCAAAGAAAAAAAGAGGCGCAATGAGGTAGCTGTGTGAGTAAGATTAGCGACCCTAGTGGCCGACACAAACACCGGGCCCATCTAGGAGTGGCACTGCAGTGTCACGCAGGATGTCCCTTCCAAAAAACCCTCCCCAAACAGCACATGACGCAAAGAAAAAAAGAGGCGCAATGAGGTAGCTGTGTGAGTAAGATTAGCGACCCTAGTGGCCGACACAAACACCGGGCCCATCTAGGAGTGGCACTGCAGTGTCACGCAGGATGTCCCTTCCAAAAAACCCTCCCCAAACAGCACATGACGCAAAGAAAAAAAGAGGCGCAATGAGGTAGCTGACTGTGTGAGTAAGATTAGCGACCCTAGTGGCCGACACAAACACCGGGCCCATTTAGGAGTGGCACTGCAGTGTCACGCAGGATGTCCCTTCCAAAAAACCCTCCCCAATCAGCACATGATGCAAAGAAAAAGAAAAGAAAAAAGAGGTGCAAGATGGAATTGTCCTTGGGCCCTCCCACCAACCCTTATGTTGTATAAACAAAACAGGACATGCACACTTTAACCAACCCATCATTTCAGTGACAGGGTCTGCCACACGACTGTGACTGATATGACGGGTTGGTTTGGACCCCCCCCCAAAAAAGAAGCAATTAATCTCTCCTTGCACAAACTGGCTCTACAGAGGCAAGATGTCCACCTCATCATCACCCTCCGATATATCACCGTGTACATCCCCCTCCTCACAGATTATCAATTCGTCCCCACTGGAATCCACCATCTCAGCTCCCTGTGTACTTTGTGGAGGCAATTGCTGCTGGTCAATGTCTCCGCGGAGGAATTGATTATAATTCATTTTAATGAACATCATCTTCTCCACATTTTCTGGATGTAACCTCGTACGCCGATTGCTGACAAGGTGAGCGGCGGCACTAAACACTCTTTCGGAGTACACACTTGTGGGAGGGCAACTTAGGTAGAATAAAGCCAGTTTGTGCAAGGGCCTCCAAATTGCCTCTTTTTCCTGCCAGTATAAGTACGGACTGTGTGACGTGCCTACTTGGATGCGGTCACTCATATAATCCTCCACCATTCTATCAATGTTGAGAGAATCATATGCAGTGACAGTAGACGACATGTCCGTAATCGTTGTCAGGTCCTTCAGTCCGGACCAGATGTCAGCATCAGCAGTCGCTCCAGACTGCCCTGCATCACCGCCAGCGGGTGGGCTCGGAATTCTGAGCCTTTTCCTCGCACCCCCAGTTGCGGGAGAATGTGAAGGAGGAGATGTTGACAGGTCGCGTTCCGCTTGACTTGACAATTTTGTCACCAGCAGGTCTTTCAACCCCAGCAGACTTGTGTCTGCCGGAAAGAGAGATCCAAGGTAGGCTTTAAATCTAGGATCGAGCACGGTGGCCAAAATGTAGTGCTCTGATTTCAACAGATTGACCACCCGTGAATCCTTGTTAAGCGAATTAAGGGCTCCATCCACAAGTCCCACATGCCTAGCGGAATCGCTCCGTGTTAGCTCCTCCTTCAATGTCTCCAGCTTCTTCTGCAAAAGCCTGATGAGGGGAATGACCTAACTCAGGCTGGCAGTGTCTGAACTGACTTCACGTGTGCCAAGTTCAAAGGGCATCAGAACCTTGCACAACGTTGAAATCATTCTCCACTGCGCTTGAGACAGGTGCATTCCACCTACTATATCGTGCTCAATTGTATAGGCTTGAATGGCCTTTTGCTGCTCCTCCAACCTCTGAAGCATATAGAGGGTTGAATTCCACCTCGTTACCACTTCTTGCTTCAGATGATGGCAGGGCAGGTTCAGTAGTTTTTGGTGGTGCTCCAGTCTTCTGTACGTGGTGCCTGTACGCCGAAAGTGTCCCGCAATTCTTCTGGCCACCGACAGCATCTCTTGCACGCCCCTGTCGTTTTTTAAAAAATTCTGCACCACCAAATTCAAGGTATGTGCAAAACATGGGACGTGCTGGAATTTGCCCATATTTAATGCACACACAATATTGCTGGCGTTGTCCGATGCCACAAATCCACAGGAGAGTCCAATTGGGGTAAGCCATTCCGCGATGATCTTCCTCAGTTGCCGTAAGAGGTTTTCAGCTGTGTGCGTATTCTGGAAGGCGGTGATACAAAGCGTAGCCTGCCTAGGAAAGAGTTGGCGTTTGCGAGATGCTGCTACTGGTGCCGCCGCTGCTGTTCTTGCGGCGGGAGTCCATACATCTACCCAGTGGGCTGTCACAGTCATATAGTCCTGACCCTGCCCTGCTCCACTTGTCCACATGTCCGTGGTTAAGTGGACATTGGGTACAACTGCATTTTTTAGGACACTGGTGAGTCTTTTTCTGACGTCCGTGTACATTCTCGGTATCGCCTGCCTAGAGAAGTGGAACCTAGATGGTATTTGGTAACGGGGGCACACTGCCTCAATAAATTGTCTAGTTCCCTGTGAACTAACGGCGGATACCGGACGCACGTCTAACACCAACATAGTTGTCAAGGCCTCAGTTATCCGCTTTGCAGCAGGATGACTGCTGTGATATTTCATCTTCCTCGCAAAGGACTGTTGAACAGTCAATTGCTTACTGGAAGTAGTACAAGTGGGCTTACGACTTCCCCTCTGGGATGACCATCGACTCCCAGCAGCAACAACAGCAGCGCCAGCAGCAGTAGGCGTTACACGCAAGGATGCATCGGAGGAATCCCAGGCAGGAGAGGAATCGTCAGAATTGCCAGTGACATGGCCTGCAGGACTATTGGCATTCCTGGGGAAGGAGGAAATTGACACTGAGGGAGTTGGTGGGGTGGTTTGCGTGAGCTTGGTTACAAGAGGAAGGGATTTACTGGTCAGTGGACTGCTTCCGCTGTCACCCAAAGTTTTTGAACTTGTCACTGACTTATTATGAATGCGCTGCAGGTGACGTATAAGGGAGGATGTTCCGAGGTGGTTAGCGTCCTTACCCCTACTTATTACAGCTTGACAAAGGGAACACACGGCTTGACACCTGTTGTCCGCATTTCTGTTGAAATACCTCCACACCGAAGAGCTGATTTTTTTGGTATTTTCACCTGGCATGTCAACGGCCATATTCCTCCCACGGACAACAGGTGTCTCCCCGGGTGCCTGACTTAAACAAACCACCTCACCATCAGAATCCTCCTGGTCAATTTCCTCCCCAGCGCCAGCAACACCCATATCCTCCTCATCCTGGTGTACTTCAACACTGACATCTTCAATCTGACTATCAGGAACTGGACTGCGGGTGCTCCTTCCAGCACTTGCAGGGGGCGTGCAAATGGTGGAAGGCGCATGCTCTTCACGTCCAGTGTTGGGAAGGTCAGGCATCGCAACCGACACAATTGGACTCTCCTTGTGGATTTGGGATTTCGAAGAATGCACAGTTCTTTGCTGTGCTGCTTTTGCCAGCTTGAGTCTTTTCATTTTTCTAGCGAGAGGCTGAGTGCTTCCATCCTCATGTGAAGCTGAACCACTAGCCATGAACATAGGCCAGGGCCTCAGCCGTTCCTTGCCACTCCGTGTCGTAAATGGCATATTGGCAAGTTTACGCTTCTCCTCCGACAATTTTATTTTAGGTTTTGGAGTCCTTTTTTTTCTGATATTTGGTGTTTTGGATTTGACATGCTCTGTACTATGACATTGGGCATCGGCCTTGGCAGACGACGTTGCTGGCATTTCATCGTCTCGGCCATGACTAGTGGCAGCAGCTTCAGCACGAGGTGGAAGTGGATCTTGATCTTTCCCTAATTTTGGAACCTCAACATTTTTGTTCTCCATATTTTAATAGGCACAACTAAAAGGCACCTCAGGTAAACAATGGAGATGGATACTAGTATACAATTATGGACTGCCTGCCGAGTGCAGACACAGAGGTAGCCACAGCCGTGAACTACCGTACTGTACTGTGTCTGCTGCTAATATAGACTGGTTGATAAAGAGATGTCTATGTAACTATGTATGTATAAAGAAGAAAGAAAAAAAAACCACGGTTAGGTGGTATACAATTATGGACGGACTGCCTGCCGAGTGCAGACACAGAGGTAGCCACAGCCGTGAACTACCGTACTGTACTGTGTCTGCTGCTAATAATATAGACTGGTTGATAAAGAGATGTCGTAGTAGTATGTATGTATAAAGAAGAAAGAAAAAAAAACCACGGTTAGGTGGTATACAATTATGGACGGACTGCCTGCCGAGTGCAGACACAGAGGTAGCCACAGCCGTGAACTACCGTACTGTACTGTGTCTGCTGCTAATATAGACTGGTTGATAAAGAGATGTCTATGTAACTATGTATGTATAAAGAAGAAAGAAAAAAAAACCACGGTTAGGTGGTATACAATTATGGACGGACTGCCTGCCGAGTGCAGACACAGAGGTAGCCACAGCCGTGAACTACCGTACTGTACTGTGTCTGCTGCTAATATAGACTGGTTGATAAAGAGATGTCTATGTAACTATGTATGTATAAAGAAGAAAGAAAAAAAAAACCACGGTTAGGTGGTATACAATTATGGACGGACTGCCTGCCGAGTGCAGACACAGAGGTAGCCACAGCCGTGAACTACCGTACTGTACTGTGTCTGCTGCTAATATAGACTGGTTGATAAAGAGATGTCTATGTAACTATGTATGTATAAAGAAGAAAGAAAAAAAAACCACGGTTAGGTGGTATACAATTATGGACGGACTGCCTGCCGAGTGCAGACACAGAGGTAGCCACAGCCGTGAACTACCGTACTGTACTGTGTCTGCTGCTAATATAGACTGGTTGATAAAGAGATGTCTATGTAACTATGTATGTATAAAGAAGAAAGAAAAAAAAACCACGGTTAGGTGGTATACAATTATGGACGGACTGCCTGCCGAGTGCAGACACAGAGGTAGCCACAGCCGTGAACTACCGTACTGTACTGTGTCTGCTGCTAATATAGACTGGTTGATAAAGAGATGTCTATGTAACTATGTATGTATAAAGAAGAAAGAAAAAAAAACCACGGTTAGGTGGTATACAATTATGGACGGACTGCCTGCCGAGTGCAGACACAGAGGTAGCCACAGCCGTGAACTACCGTACTGTACTGTGTCTGCTGCTAATATAGACTGGTTGATAAAGAGATGTCGTAGTAGTATGTATGTATAAAGAAGAAAAAAAAACCACGGTTAGGTGGTATACAATTATGGACGGACTGCCTGCCGAGTGCAGACACAGAGGTAGCCACAGCCGTGAACTACCGTACTGTGTCTGCTGCGACTGGATGATAAATGATATAAAAAATATATATATATCACTACTGCAGCCGGACAGGTATATATTATATATTATATAATGACGGACCTGCTGGACACTGTCTGTCAGCAGAATGAGTTTTATTTTTATAGAATAAAAAAAACAACAACACACAAGTGAAGTCACACGACGAGTGTTTAACTTTTTCAGGCAATCACAATATAAGTATACTACTAACTATACTGGTGGTCAGTGTGGTCAGGTCACTGGTCAGTCACACTGGCAGTGGCACTCCTGCAGCAAAAGTGTGCACTGTTTAATTTTAATATAATATTATGTACTCCTGGCTCCTGCTATAACCTATAACTGGCACTGCAGTGCTCCCCAGTCTCCCCCACAATTATAAGCTGTGTGAGCTGAGCAGTCAGACAGATATATAATATATATAGATGATGCAGCACACTGGGCTGAGCCTGAGCAGTGCACACAGATATGGTATGTGACTGAGTCACTGTGTGTATCGCTTTTTTCAGGTAGAGAACGGATATATTAAATAAACTGCACTGTCTGGTGGTCACTCACTATATAATATTATGTACTCCTGGCTCCTGCTATAACCTATAACTGGCACTGCAGTGCTCCCCAGTCTCCCCCACAATTATAAGCTGTGTGAGCTGAGCAGTCAGACAGATATATAATATATATAGATGATGCAGCACACTGGGCTGAGCCTGAGCAGTGCACACAGATATGGTATGTGACTGAGTCACTGTGTGTATCGCTTTTTTCAGGCAGAGAACGGATATATTAAATAAACTGCACTGTCTGGTGGTCACTCACTAGTAAACTCTCTGCACTCTCTACACTTCTACAGTACTCCTCCTAGTCCTAAGCTCCAGTAAATCTCTCTCTCTTATAATCTAAATGGAGAGGACGCCAGCCACGTCCTCTCCCTATCAATCTCAATGCACGTGTGAAAATGGCGGCGACGCGCGGCTCCTTATATAGAATCCGAGTCTCGCGAGAATCCGACAGCGTCATCATGACGTTCGGGCGCGCTCGGGTTAACCGAGCAAGGCGGGAGGATCCGAGTCTGCTCGGACCCGTGAAAAAAACCATGAAGTTCGGGCGGGTTCGGATTCAGAGAAACCGAACCCGCTCATCTCTAGTGGCAACTAGTGCCTAGGAGTCATCATGAATAGGCCTCTTAGCGGTATCTGTACTAAGCCTTGCAGAGAGATAAACTACCAACCAATCAGCTCCTAACTGTCATTTTTCAAACACGCCTGTAACATGGTAAGTCAGAAGCCAGTTGGCTGATACTTTCTCTCGGTCCAGAGCTTAGTACATCGTTCCTTAGTTATTTTTCTTTGCATTTGTGTGTTGTACTGTATGTAGAGTGTTATGCGGCCTTTTATATAACAAATTATTTCAGTACTACCGGAAACTGTTTCCCACCGTCCCGGTTTTCTGTCTATAACAGCCCGGAACTCTTACCCATGACACCGCTTGGCATTTTTCTCAAGGTGCCTTGCTGTGAAAGAAATACATACAAACTTGTTATTTTGTTGTTGTTTTTTTAATGTATTTGTTTCACAGCATAGCACCTTGAGAAAAACGCCAGGCGGGCGTTGAAACGTTGGTGGACTGCCCTATGCCTGTTTAAGTTTTGATCACTTGCTTGCCTAAAACACTGTTTTCCTAAGTTTTGGAAAATCCAAGGAGTGCCGCTGGGTTCTTTTTTTTAACTAAGAGGGGACACGCTACCTCAGCTTCGGAACCCACCACTGTCTATTAAACTTGAGGAAGGCACCCGGGTGGATAGCCCACGGAATGGGAGTGCCATATCTCTATCGGGACTCCAATGGGAAAATTATTTGCAAATTGCAGGAAAGAAAACTCACACATTTTTATTATTTTTTAATGAGGTGCTGCATTAGTAAATTGCCTTTTATAGCAGTACAAACTACATGATACTAAACTGCACAATCATTGCCATAGTATGTCTCGTGTATATGCTGCCACCTAGTGGCGAACTGTAATACTGCCTAAAATAAAAATCACCTATGGCCCAGATTCTGAGTCTTTTGCCGCAGTCGCGCCTGTGTCTCTAGGCAAATGCAACCACAATGCCCTTCCCCGGTGTACATCCGTGTGTCCGACTGAGACGTCCACTGTCGGCAACTCCAAATGCTGGATTACTGCTTGTCGAGTCTTTAGGTGCACCATTCACCATTCACCCTATGGGTATGGCCTCCTATGTGAGCCGTTCACTGCCTATGTACACAGACGCTTTCAGCGACACGCCTGCAACGCTTTCCAAAGACGCATTATATCTCAGTTTGATTTTTTTAACCACTCCCCTGTTACCTTAAAATCACCACCTGGAACTGCCCTTACATTTCTGCTACCATGCGACCAAATTTGAATCTGACATTGCCGCTGCATCCTGCTCCAAATCAGGCCCCATAGGGGGCGCCATTGCTAAGAGGCACAGGGGTTTAGGGGGCACACCTCCAGCACCCGCCTCCCTTACATCCAGATCACATCAGTGCCAGACTGCGGTAATGGTGACAGTGTTACCCCTCAGTGGCGCACCCAGGGGGGTTTCCGAGCACCCAGAAACCCCCCTCAACTAAAAAAAAATAAAACATTTTTTTTTTCTTTTAGCTGCAGGAGTATTATTAATGGCTGTAGCATCCTCTGCAGCCTGCCGTCTTCCTGGTGGCACTTGTAAGTGCAATAAAAGTTTACTTTATTTTAATTATAGTACATATATATCCATGTGCATACATATATACACATGTATATACATACATATAAACACACACACACACATATATATATACACATATGTATATATATGTGTACCGTATGTGTGTGTACATATATATATATATATAGTATATATGTATGCATGTTCAATATGCTATGTATATGTGTATATGTACGGTATATATATATATATATATATATATATATATGTGTAGATATAGATATATATATATATATATATATATATATATACACACACACACACACTAGTTTTACGGACCCAGCATATACTGGGTCACCTCAGTCCCCACCCCCGTGAATGGCTCCGCCCAGTTCTGGAAACCCCCCCATGCAAATCCTGCGTTTGCCACTGCCTCTCTCCTGTAAACGTATCCCAGTATGATAAAGGGGTCACAATGTGAATTACATTAACCCTTTCGCTGCGGCCGCCGGCCAGAATGCCGTTATTGTTTTGCTCCCCAGGCAACTGGGCCATTTTTTAAGAACATACACACGTGGTATTACACAGGTCAGTGATAGATAAGGTTACGATATAGATTCTAAGCGGATGTACCTATGCCTACTATATCAAATCTTGAAGAGCTCACTTATGCATATTAAACAATCCTAAAAAAATGCCACATAAGCACTGACATTGGATGTTACATAGTCAGATGGAAGACACCAAATGAGAGAGTCCTGTACTGTACCTGGTGCCTCTTTCCTGCACTCACCGGCGAATAGCCGCAGTTTCCGGGTTAGATCAGGTGGATGGATTCTCGCACCATAATCTCTTGTGAAGAAACTGGATTCGTTAAGGTCCCTTTTTGGAACAAAATTATCTGTTTCAGTAGATATACTTTGCATTAATCCTTATGTCAATAAATTGTCATTTATTTACTTAACGTTACGCAACTTGTCCAATTCTGTGGCGAACTTGTTCCAAAATCTGTATTTCCCTCCATTTAGTACAGTGATGCTCAGTGTTGGACTGGAGTGTCCTTCACCGGGAATTTCAGTGGTAGGGGCCCATTGCTTAGAGCACAGGTTCTCAAACTCGGTCCTCATGACCCCACACGGTGCATGTTTTGCAGGTCTCCTCACAGAATTGCAAGTGAAATAATTAGCTCCACCTGTGGACCTTTTAAAATGTGTCAATGAGTAATTAATACACCTGTGCACCTGCTGGGTTACCTGCAAAACATGCACTGTGTGGGGTCCTGAGGACCGAGTTTGAGAACCACTGGCTTAGAGGCTTGGCTAACCACTAGTGCATGGTCTGGACCAGGGCTGGCCAAACCAGTCCTCGAGATCTACCAACAGTACACATTTTCCAGACCACCTAGCTGGTGCACAGGTGTAGTCATTACTAATTAAGATGTGCTGCATTCATTCCTAACTGACAATTCTACAGATCTCCAGGAGGCCTGGAAAACATGAACTGTTGGTAGATCTCGAGGACCGGTTTGGCCAGCCCTGGTCTCTCTGGACCCTTGAGAAGTCTGTATAGTAAATACTGCTAGTGCATGCATGATATTGTACCAGACTAATAACAGCAAGACATTGTACAAAATACACCATAGTCCTGTGCAGCATAATGTAACATATGCATCATTTATAATTCAATTGCACAATCTGGAAACTTATCCCTAGAGCAGAGGTTCCCAAACGCGGTCCTCAAGTCACCCCAACAGTCCTGGTTTTAAATGTATCCATGCTTGTCCACAGGTGACTTAATTAGCACCTTAGTCAATTTGATTTAACCATCTGTGCTGAGCCATGAATATACCTAAAACCTGGACTGTTGGGGTGCCTTGAGGACCGCGTTTGGGAACTTCTGCCCTAGAGGAAGGAGTGGGCCCTTAGGCATTGGGGACCAATGGGGGGTTTCACCTGTACCTCTGAGGGCCAGTCCCACCCTGGTGATGCTAAAGGTGTAGTGCAGAGGCGTAACTGTGGGAGGCAGCAGAGTCCGCTGCCGCAAGGCTCCTGCTCTGAAGGGGAGCACTTCTCCTTCATTTTCTCCTGTTTCGTGTGTGCTGACCTCTATTTGGCCATTTCCTGCTATAGCAGCGACATCAAGCAACTGTTTTAATCAGTTCATTTATAGCACCGCTATCTCTTCCGTGGCCAACTCCCCCACTAGTCCCTGCACCTTAGAAGTCACTCCCTCTTTTTTATAGACATACATTTTGCAAGTGTCATACCCAGGATTAGTACCTACGACTTATTACACTGCAAGCAAACGCCTTACTAATGGAGCCATTTGCTCCTGTACAGGAAGCATGAGAATACTAACTATATATACTTACCACACAGGAGCAAAGAGCTCAGTAAGGCGCTTACTTTCAGTGTAATAGGTTGTGGGTTCTAATCCTGGGTAGAACACATGCAAAAGAATTGTCATAGTTAGAATATAAAATAAATGACAATGAAATTATTACACCCCCCCCCCCCCCCCCCAGAACACTCCATATATATACATACATACATACATACATACACTGCTCAAAAAAATAAAGGGAACACTAAAATAACACATCCTAGATCTGAATGAATGAAATATTCTTATTAAATACTTTGTTCTTTACATAGTTGAATGTGCTGACAACAAAATCACACAAAAATTATCAATGGAAATCAAATTTATTAACCCATGGAGGTCTGGATTTGGAGTCACACTCAAAATTAAAGTGGAAAAACACACTACAGGCTGATCCAACTTTGATGTAATGTCCTTAAAACAAGTCAAAATGAGGCTCAGTAGTGTGTGTGGCCTCCACGTGCCTGTATGACCTCCCTACAATGCCTGGGCATGCTCCTGATGAGGTGGCGAATGGTCTCCTGAGGGATCTCCTCCCAGACCTGGACTAAAGCATCCGCCAACTCCTGGACAGTCTGTGGTGCAAAATGGTGTTGGTGGATGGAGCGAGACATGATGTCCCAGATGTGCTCAATTGGATTCAGGTCTGGGGAACGGGCGGGCCAGTCCATAGCATCAATGCCTTCGTCTTGCAGGAACTGCTGACACACTCCAGCCACATGAGGTCTAGCATTGTCTTGCATTAGGAGGAACCCAGGGCCAACCGCACCAGCATATGGTCTCACAAGGGGTCTGAGGATCTCATCTCGGTACCTAATGGCAGTCAGGCTACCTCTGGCGAGCACATGGGGGGCTGTGCGGCCCCCCAAAGAAATGCCACCCCACACCATTACTGACCCACTGCCAAACCGGTCATGCTGGAGGATGTTGCAGGCAGCAGAACGTTCTCCTTGGCGTCTCCAGACTCTGTCACGTCTGTCACATGTGCTCAGTGAGAACCTGCTTTCATCTGTGAAGAGCACAGGGCGCCAGTGGCGAATTTGCCAATCTTGGTGTTCTCTGGCAAATGCCAAACGTCCTGCACAGTGTTGGGCTGTAAGCACAACTCCCACCTGTGGACGTCGGGCCCTCATACCACCCTCATGGAGTCTGTTTCTGATCGTTTGAGTAGACACATGCACATTTGTGGCTTGCTGGAGGTCATTTTGCAGGTCTCTGGCAGTGCTCCTCCTGTTCCTCCTTGCACAAAGGCGGAGGTAGCGGTCCTGCTGCTGGGTTGTTGCCCTCCTACGGCCTCCTCCACATCTCCTGATGTACTGGCCTGTCTCTTGGTAGCGTCTCCATGCTCTGGACACTACGCTGACAGACACAGCAAACCTTCTTGCCACAGCTCGCATTGATGTGCCATCCTGGATAAGCTGCACTACCTGAGCCACTTGTGTGGGTTGTAGACTCCGTCTCATGCTACCACTAGAGTGAAAGTACCGACAGCTTTCAAAAGTGACCAAAACATCAGCCAGAAAGCATAGGAGCTGAGAAGTGGTCTGTGGTCACCACCTGCAGAACAACTCCTTTTTTGGGGGTGTCTTGCTAATTGCCTATAATTCCCACCTGTTGTCTATTCCATTTGCACAACAGCATGTGAAATTGATTGTCAATCAGTGTTGCTTCCTAAGTGGACAGTTTGATTTCACAGAAGTGTGATTGACTTGGAGTTACATTGTGTTGTTTAAGTGTTCCCTTTATTTTTTTGAGCAGTGTATATTTAGCTATATATAGGGGTAGGGGTGGTGGTCTTCTGTTTGCCGGCGGTCGGGCTCCCGGCGCTCAGTATACCGGCGCCGGGAGCCCGACAGCCGGCATACCGACAATTATTTTCCCTCGTGGGGGTCCACGACCCCCATAGAGGGAGAATAAAATAGTGTGGCGCGCGTAGCGCGCCACCGTGCCCGTAGCGTGGCGAGCGCAGCGAGCCCGCAAGGGGCTCATTTGCGCTCGCCAAGCTGTCGGTAAGCCGGCGGTCGGGCTCCCGGCGCCGGGATGCTGGTCGCCGGGAGCCCGACCGCCGGCCAGCCGTAGTGAACCCGGTAGGGGTGAGGGGCACCAATATTTATCTTGCCTCCGGGCAACTGGGACGAACTTACGCCACTGGTATAGTGTACATATTGGTACTGTCAGAGATTACCTACTGTAGTTGAATGTGTCACAGGGAGAGTAACACACACTAAAGGAACATTTATACATACCATTTACCTGTCCCATCTAGTCTGCCCCCCCCTTTTTTTTTTCTACTATATTTTTTTTATCTCAAACCTTATTTGATCCTCATTTCTTTGTAAGGATATCCTTATGTGTCTATCCCATGCATGTTTATATTGCTCTACTGCTTTAGCCTCTACCACCTCTGATGGGTGGCTATTCCACTTGTCCACTACTCTTTCTGTGAAGTAATTTTTCCTCAACTTTCCCTTGACCTCCCCCCCTCCAGTCTCAGTGCATGTCCTCGTGTCCTATTGCTTCTCTTCATTGGGAGAATGTTCCCCTCCTGGACTCTGATATATGTGAAAGTTTCTATCATGTCCCCCCTTTCCCTTCTCTGCTCTACACTGTACATATTGAGATTTTTTAGGCTTTCTGGGTATGTTTTGTGATGTACCCAGTTGACATATTTAGGATATGAATACGTGACTGTAGTATAACTAGCAGCGTGTTGGGGCTGTATATGCCAGCACACCATGTATCGTGTGGGCAACAATACACCAATAGTAAATCTATAT
The DNA here is from genome assembly GCF_028390025.1 of Pseudophryne corroboree. NCBI lineage: Eukaryota > Metazoa > Chordata > Amphibia > Anura > Myobatrachidae > Pseudophryne > Pseudophryne corroboree. The sequence goes on from NC_086455.1 coordinate 18,663,410, forward strand.
AAAGGTGTTTGTACAGCCCTCCAATTATCCGCATGTAGTTTGCCGTAGTAGCGCCTGTGACTTTACGCTAATACTAGTATCAGCCCTTCCCCCATTGTACACCGCGTGTAATGCTGCTTGGTGCATCTATGGACCCAATCATCAGTTGCACCATGGAAACGTGTACCAGCCCCATGTTATGGGCAGACTCTCCATCATAGTATGGCCTTCAACATGAGCGACACAGACAGTTCAATGCCACGCCTGCGACACGCTTATTACACGGCCGTAGGATGGACCATCGCTGTGTGTCCACTTCCCTTTCTCCTCCCAGTCACTGGCTAGGATTCCCAATGCGTTTATTTTTAAAGCTATTTCTGAGGCCATGCAACTCAATCTCAACTGCGCCTCTGTGGGCGCGGACTCTGGACGCATGCGCTGCGTGACCTATGATGTGATACAGAGATGCATGCAAACCCAACATCTCCGCTGTTCGTTCTCCTGCGCATATGCAGATCAGGTCCTGCGCTGTCAGACATCAGGTGACGGACAGTCAGCAGCCGTTAGGGGGAAGGGGGTAACGACAGGGAGCATTTTACAAAACGGGGGCGTCAACCCCATTTTGCAGGCCCACCGAGCTCCAGGGTCTGAGTCTTCCCTTACAGTTTCACTGGCTCCGGCAGCGTGACACCCGACCGTGCTCAGATACCCATGGTTACACATATGGGTGCATTCGGATGCAGCAGCGGATCACAGAAGCCGGCAGTGGGCATATTTTTATTACAGACGCCTCCTGCTGCTTTGCATATTTTAGCACAGCTGCTACGTACACAGATGCTGCAGCTGTGCAATACTGTCCATCTCTGAATCACGCCCTTAGATGCATGTGCAGCAGATAGTTGCTCAGCTGTGTGCGATATTGACATTGCATCAGACTTGGACTCTGGGGGACATTCTGAGTTGATCGTCACTGTACTAAATTTAGCACAGCTACGATCAGGCACTCAGACATGCGGGGGGGGGGGACGCCCAGCACAGGGCTAGTCCGCCCCACATGTCAGTGCCGGCCCCCCCTCCCCCACAGAAATGCAAAAGCATCGCACAACGGCGATGCTTTTGCATTTGAGGAGTAACTCCCGGCCAGCGCAGCTCCTGCGTCTGGCCGGTAGAACCTCTTCGCTGCCTGGGTCGCAGCGGCTGCGTGTGCCTTCACGCAGCCGCCGCCCGCCCCCTCCCCCCCCCAACGGTCCGGCCACGCCTGCGTTGGTCGGACCGTGCCCCCTAAATGGCGGCTTAACGCCGCCGTCCAGCCTCCTCCTGCCCAGTGACCGCCTCTGCCTCAGAGGCGATCGCTAGGCAACAACGGCCTTCGGCCATCTGGCATGCGCTCTATATAGCCAAGCAAACTGACCAGGTCCGGCCCACTGACATGACGTGGCTCATTTGTGTGTCCCCCATTGCTCTATATAGCCAAGCAAACTGACCAGGTCCGGCCCACTGACATGACGTGGCTCATTTGTGTGTGTCCCATTGCTCTATATAGCCAAACAAACTGACCAGGCTCGGCCCACTGACATGACGTGGCTCATTTGTGTGTCCCCCATTGCTCTATATAGCCAAGCAAACTGACCAGGCTCGGCCCACTGACATGACGTGGCTCATTTGTGTGTGTCCCATTGCTCTATATAGCCAAGCAAACTGACCAGGTCCGGCCCACTGACATGACGTGGCTCATTTGTGTGTCCCCCATTGCTCTATATAGCCAAGCAAACTGACCAGGCTCGGCCCACTGACATGACGTGGCTCATTTGTGTGTGTCCCATTGCTCTATATAGCCAAGCAAACTGACCAGGTCCGGCCCACTGACATGACGTGGCTCATTTGTCTGTGTCCCATTGCTCTATATAGCCAAGCAAACTGACCAGGCTCGGCCCACTGACATGACGTGGCTCATTTGTCTGTGTCCCATTGCTCTACATAGCCAAGCAAACTGACCAGGCTCGGCCCACTGACATGACGTGGCTCATTTGTGTGTGTCCCATTGCTCTATATAGCCAAGCAAACTGACCAGGTCCGGCCCACTGACATGACGTGGCTCATTTGTGTGTCCCCCATTGCTCTATATAGCCAAGCAAACTGACCAGGCTCGGCCCACTGACATGACGTGGCTCATTTGTCTGTGTCCCATTGCTCTATATAGCCAAGCAAACTGACCAGGTCCGGCCCACTGACATGACGTGGCTCATTTGTCTGTGTCCCATTGCTCTATATAGCCAAGCAAACTGACCAGGCTCGGCCCACTGACATGACGTGGCTCATTTGTCTGTGTCCCATTGCTCTACATAGCCAAGCAAACTGACCAGGCTCGGCCCACTGACATGACGTGGCTCATTTGTGTGTGTCCCATTGCTCTATATAGCCAAGCAAACTGACCAGGTCCGGCCCACTGACATGACGTGGCTCATTTGTGTGTGTCCCATTGCTCTATATAGCCAAGCAAAACTGACCAGGTCCGGCCCACTGACATGACGTGGCTCATCTGTCTGTGTCCCATTGCTCTATATAGCCAAGCAAACTGACCAGGCTCGGCCCACTGACATGACGTGGCTCATTTGTCTGTGTCCCATTGCTCTATATAGCCAAGCAAACTGACCAGGTCCGGCCCACTGACATGACGTGGCTCATTTGTCTGTGTCCCATTGCTCTATATAGCCAAGCAAACTGACCAGGCTCGGCCCACTGACATGACGTGGCTCATTTGTCTGTGTCCCATTGCTCTACATAGCCAAGCAAACTGACCAGGCTCGGCCCACTGACATGACGTGGCTCATTTGTGTGTGTCCCATTGCTCTATATAGCCAAGCAAACTGACCAGGTCCGGCCCACTGACATGACGTGGCTCATTTGTGTGTGTCCCATTGCTCTATATAGCCAAGCAAAACTGACCAGGTCCGGCCCACTGACATGACGTGGCTCATCTGTCTGTGTCCCATTGCTCTATATAGCCAAGCAAACTGACCAGGTCCGGCCCACTGACATGACGTGGCTCATTTGTCTGTGTCCCATTGCTCTATATAGCCAAGCAAACTGACCAGGTCCGGCCCACTGACATGACGTGGCTCATTTTGAAAATGTTTTCCAAAGCGCAAAGACCAAAAAACTCTCTAAAATTAAAAAAGGCAGCAGGATACCCAGTTCCTGGTATATAATAATAATAATAATAATAAGTTGCAGACATTTTCATATTTCACACAATGAACAGAACAAACTGAAAACAGAACACATTTAAAAAAACAATTTAATATATTTTACAATCTCTTTCCATAAGAAAAAAAAAAACATAAAATCTTCATTCTTAAAAAATAAATTAAAATTTACAAGAAAACAGACAGAAAGTGTATACTAGATATAACAGCTGAAATATGGATCTCTGCAGAGAGTAAAAAAATAATAGCATTAGATACTCTTGTAATGCTCCTTTGCTAAGCTTAAAAGTACAATGGGGGGACAGTTGGGAAAACGGGTGTGCAGGTGACCCGTACACAGTTCGTTGCCATGGATAAGGGGGGTCATTCCGAGTTGATCGTAGCTGTGCAAAATTTTGCACAGCTACGATCAACTTTCCGGACATGCGGGGGGCCACCCAGCACGGGGCTAGTCCGGCCCGCATGTCAGTCCGGCCCCCCCGCAGAAGTGCAAAGGCATCGCACAGTGGCGATGCCTTTGCACTTCAGGAGTAACTCCCGGCCAGCGCAGCTTTAGCGAGCTGGCCGGGAGCTACTCCTTGCTTCCTGGCCCGCAGCAGCTGCGTATGACGTCACGCAGCCACTGCAGCCCGCCCCCGTTCGGTCCAGCCACGCCTGCGTTGGCTGGACCGCGCCTTCAAAACGGCAGCCAAACGCCGCCGTTTCGCCCCCTCCCGCCCATCAATTGATTGACAGGCAGAGGCGATCACTGTCATGCCACGGCCGTCCTGCAGGCGCACAAAGGCGCCGGCGCATGCGCAGCAGGGACCCGTTCGCTCTGCTGCGTGAAAACGAAGCGAGCGAACGGGTTGGAATGACCCCCAAGGATCTGTTACCCACGGCAATTAGTTTGAATCTTCCATTTTGCTAGTACAAATTTATTTATAAAATGCTAACTTATGCCCATTACCTGTACACCCATTTTCATAAATGTCCCTCAATCTGTTTTCCAATACTGATGTGTGAGTCTAGTCCAGGGATGGGGGTAATGTGGGGTACAGTAAAATACAGTACTAGGTTATATACCATCTGCAGAACACCACCTGAAACTCCCAGCAGGCTTCTCTCTCTAGGTGTATTGAATGGGTTAGACACCAGAGAGCCATTTTTATGCTTATGATCCTCTATTGCAGTGTATCAGGGAAGTATTGATTCATAATGACTATTACGGTGTCCCTCAGCCAGGCATGACATAAAAGGCTGTGGATGTCATGTGACCACTGTCACTTTCTGTGAGTGTAACCATACACACCTGTTTAGAAGACACATAGCCTGCAGCAGGCAGGGATGACTAGAAATGAGCCTTGTTATATCACAAGGCGTTTTGGCCCTAACAGTGTGTTGTGGATTTACTGTACACCCATTTCTATACCAGAACTGCTACTTGAATAAACTAAACAAAACAGCCTCTTACCATACAGAAAATGGCTGCCACTCACAAGATGACCGACATCCTCCCACGTTGTGCAGCCTTCCCGATTTATTTACATTCTACTCTGGGGACCACAGTTTATACCTCAATGTAATGTATTTCACATCCCTCTCACACTGGGGCTAAGGAAAGTCTGACATCATTCAGACACATAGGGCTCTATTTATTAAACTGAGAAAAGCCCTGAAGGAGTTTTATCAAACTTTTTAAAGAGGACACTTGGATGTGTTGCCCATAGCAACCAATCGAATTTCAGCTCTCATTTTATAGAATATACTAGATATAATGATAGCTGGAAGCTGATTGGTGCCTATGGGCACCACCCATACGCCGTCTTTGGAAGGTTTGGAAATCTACAAGGATCATAGCTGGTGATAGCAGTCTTATCGCTAGCGGTAGACCCCACTGCAGACGATTCACTGAGTCTGGCCAACAAATGCTTCCCCATTCAAGGGGCAGAGAAGCCTGTGTGACCCGGATCACATACGTTTTATTTTGCAACAAGTCAAACTGAAAATCTGGGCTTTCAATTCACCCTTGCATACGCAAGCTGGCTAGCCGGGTCACACGTGCACAGATCCCCCTCAGACCGGCCCAGCACAGTGGTAAGCTATTACCACTGGCAGCCATTATCTCCGAGGCAGCTCAGCTGTATTAGTAAGGCTTTAATGGTAAGTCATGGCGATAGGTGGTTTTCTATCTCTGTGATAAGGGGTGATAGAGAACCAGCCCCATCACTAATTTCTTACAGACCCTACAGTCTGATCTAGTCTTCACAGTGTGCTGTATATACATACAAGAAATAGTGTAACAAAATGGTGGTGTTACCACGGTGCACTGTGGGTAACTGTTCTGGTAATACACATATTATACAGGTGGTGGCACCAAGGTATTGTCAGGGCATATCAAGTACGTGTGACAGAGGTAACCCTTTCAATGACGGGAGAGGGTGAAGAGAAATGTGTAAAGAACATGGAAACGCACATATCTGTTCAAGCACATGCCACAGCACATACATGGCACGTGTGACCAGGGAGAACCTTGTGCAGGTCTGGAAATACATGATTCAGAGGTGCATGCAGACTCTGCCGCACCGTTCTTCTGCAACGGTGTCTGCGTCTTTGCACTATTCTGTTGCAGCGCGTACTAAGGTGCAACCATCAGTCGCAACATCGAATATTGCACCAGTGCGGTGTCATGTGCAATTTTGCCATCTGAACATGGCCTCCTGGGTTAGTGTCACTGCGTTTTTTTGGCCGCAGCTACTGTCAGCGTCATGCGTCTGGTCATCCATCGCCGTTACCTCACAAAAACGCCCACTGAAAGTCAGGGTAACCATCGGCAGGCATGCATACTGCAAACTGAAACCAGCGGCCGCTGCGAGCACATCTGAATTGGGCTCACAGTGTGAAATGGTGGAGTCTAATCATTGGCAGTGACTGAGTAACAGACAGGATGGTTTTGTTAGTCATGGAAACTGCTGGCTTTTGCCGTGATAAGAAGACCACCCGTAGCACAGTCAGCTGAGGGACATGGTGGCTTTGGCACTATTAATGGTTTCTCAGTAGAGGTAATATTGCATTGTATGAGGCCAGCCACACAGCTACAGCAACAGAGAGGTCAGGGTCACTCCCAGGTTTAAAACATCGGTCTCTAAGTGTTTGTGCCTGTTTTTCAGTACGGACCCTCTGCACGGTACAATTCCTCTGATTATATCATCTGATGCAATTCTCACCACTATATTACTGTTAATATTTGCCGGGCATTTCATGTAATATTGTTGTTACCTAATACCCTGATAAAAGTACATTAAAACTGATTGCACCTAAACTGTACTGAGCGTAAGAAGTTAAAACATACTGCCTACTCTCCCGGTACAGCTGTGAGGCTCTTGTGAAATCAGGTGATGCTCCCAGCTGCCTGGAAGAGTGGGCAAGCCTCCCGGAACCAGCCACCACCCGCCCTCTTACTGAGCGAAAGGGGGCGGTAACACTGAATTATGGCCCCAACCCCCACTTCACAATGCCCGTAATTGCAGTATGGTTGAGAAAGGGCAGGTCCACGATGTCAGAATTGCATCATCACGCACACTTTCCTGCAACAGCTTACATTCATGAGGCACTGTTCCCTGTGACTGGACAACCTACGGCCTCATGAATATTAATTCAGCCCAACGAAATAGCCGGCTTTACTGTGTGTAGGCGACGCTACAGGTCTACTTTCAAAGGAGATTTTGACTTTCACTGCTCAGACACAGGTCGTTAAGAAAAATAAAATAGACATACTTTAGATATCGTGAGAGAAACTAAGTGGTTGATGTGTCAAGCAGTGCAAAGAGTGGAGAAGTACACCAGTGAAGACGTTGCCCATGGCAACCAATCGGCTTATACCTATGATTTTTTAGAATGTACTTGAAAAATGCTACCTCAAAGCTAAATGGATGCTATGGGCAACTTCTCCACTGTTCCACTTCTTCGCTGCTTGATGCGTCAACCCGAGAGAGAGAGAGAGGAGGGATCAGCACCATCATTAAAGTCCCTGATTAATTAAAGTGCAACTGTTGCCTATACACAGCGGAGGCAGCCATTTTGTGGGCTGAACAATTGGTCAAGTGAATGATGCCTATCAACTGAATAGAAACCAGTCTCTAACGAATACTGGCCAGGCCTCATAAATATATAACAAATGGACTTGGTTCTGAGCTGATAGGCTTCATTCTCCTGGAGACTCTCTCAGGGCACAAGATGTCTGCCTCCTCTGTGTGTAGGAGGCAGGTGCCCTTTGAATTGGCAATTAATGTGTTCAGTTGGCAATTAATCACATTCTCCTATCGATCAATGTGGATCAATCGTGACAGCAATCCTCGTAAAAACGCCAATAGTTCGGTGCAGTTGTCACCAATGCTGAGGAGAAACATCTGGCGTCAGACCGAAGAAGCTGCTTGCACCATGGTGATGTTCCTTGTTAGCACACTCTGTGCCTCGTCCTGGTCATGTGACCAAGTAAATGTAAGATGGAGGCTAATATTTCTCAAGTCCACAAGTCTTAGCAACAAAGCCATCACATAAGTACTGTAGAACGGAAATACCATAACGCTGTGGAGAAGGCGGTCACAACACAAGCAACGTTTACTCCATAGAAAAATTGTGCAAATTACGAGGGGCTGTAATTAATATTTACACACTTATGTGATAAATGTTAAATATTTCTGGTTCAGGAAACTGGAAGAGAAGCTAAGAGGCGACATATAGTCTGTCGCTAATACATGGTTGCTATAGGCTGTCTCGGGTACCGGACAATTATTGTATTTGGGTTCATGTGGGCGTTGATTACATTGTAACCACGATCCAAAATTGGCATCACCACAGCATTGCGTTTTTCCCATGATTCCTATTTTGAAGATACAGTATCGGCATGACAATGACTTGTATCGGTCATGACCTATACGTCACAGTTGAAGTGGATTAGACAGCGGGTTTACGAGTTTGGTTATTTAGCACGACACAGGATATGGGGAAGGCGGCGGACGTAAAAGCAAATATACAATTGAGTCTTTCACCACTTGTCTGCTGGTGCGGCTTACACAAATGCAAAGTGTCGTAGGCTGAACCAGCACTTAAGAGGTTAATAAATACGGTCTCTTCTGAATATATAAAATATAGAATCTGGTGAGGCAGGGGGCGGGGTGCTTGCTATCGGCTCTCGGACGCCCTGGATCGTTGCAGAGAGTGGGAGCAGGAGGAGCAGCAGGCTTGCTTGTAGTAGGCGTAGACGCACAGCCTGGCTTGGACCACCACCGCGCAATTGTGATATCGATCTCTGCAGTTCTCATCTGGATGGAAGAGAGAAATATCTGAGCTGGGAGTAGACAATACAATCACGCTCGTCTCTTTGTGCGAGAACAGCAGACAACACTACGCGTTTCACGTGGAGCTGGCCGATACAATTAACATGCCAATATTACATGCAGTTCTTATGTTTCATGCATGGTTTGCGATGTGTGCTCAACCTGGAATTTAATTCTATAGAGAAAATGACCTATATACTGGATTACACTAAACGTTTGATATAAAGGTGATTTACTCTTGGAGCTAAAATTTACTAAGTGGTCACTATCATAACGTGCCCGAAGGCTCGCTGCAACTTGTAGTCTTACAATGGCACTTAATCTATTTTTGATTGCATACGATTAAGAGTCTAAGTGCATCTTAGGACGGGGCTAGTTGCAGTTGCCCCTGGCACATGTTTTTGTAGGCCCGATGCCCCCAGGGATTTTTGCCCCATGCTGACCGGACTGTTTCTGGTTTAACATTAGAACGTTATGACATGCCACAGGGCAGGTCTGATTTACTGTGTATGAGCAGAGACACATCTGCTCCCTGGAGTTGCACACCTCTTATGAGCAGCCTTAAACCTAGCGTACAGATTACCATGGAGCACACACAACCTCCAAAACTGCCTAACCTGCGGCCGTACTGTACTGAACGTGTATGCGATCACCCGCAATGCCAAGCCAAGATGCATCTAACTCTAAGTACGGGTGAGACTGGTGCATTTGTGCAATTTTGCACCCACACCCACTGCACAAGTGTGCTTAGGCGCTACTCTAACCCGGCCATATTGTGTCTATAATCCAGCCATAGAACATTAACACGGAACAGCCATGTGCAGTGACACAGGGTTTAGTTCACAGCAAATACAGCCCTGCTGTATTACGGTTAGGATTAATTGCAGCCTTGTTACATTGACACGAGCAGCGGCAATTCACATTTGGGCTGTCACGGATACTTTCTCGCACTGCAAAGCATTCACGGTTGTTTATTAACCTCTTAGCTGCTGGAGAGGCCTGCAAGGTAATGTCAGATCAAGGCTGGGTGTTTTCCTCCCTCTCCTCACCTAGTACAGCGGAGCAGGGCTGCGTGTTGCACGCTCTCTTCTCATCCGGCCTGGAGTCCAGGTCACAGAGCTGACTGGAGCTCTTGTCGGCTGACAGGCACCGGACCTCTCTCACCTGAATACCACCGAGGCAGGACTGCGAGCACTGGGGGAGGAGGGAACAAGATTGGCATCAACTGTCGGCAAGAGGACGGTATTATCATGTAGCATCAAGTTATTATATACTGTACGTCTGACTTGCTGTGTTTATTTGGTCTCTAATAGTAATGGTAGAGGGCGCTGATACGGGTGGTCTTCTGTTTGCCGGCGGTCGGGCTCCCGGCGCTCAGTATACCGGCGCCGGGAGCCCGACCGCCGGCATACCGACACTTATTTTCCCTCGTGGGGGTCCACGACCCCCATAGAGGGAGAATAAAATAGTGTGGCGCGCGTAGCGCGCCACCGTGCCCGTAGCGTGGCGAGCGCAGCGAGCCCGCAAGGGGCTCATTTGCGCTCGCCAAGCTGTCGGTAAGCCGGCGGTCGGGCTCCCGGCGCCGGGATGCTGGTCGCCGGGAGCCCGACCGCCGGCCAGCCGTAGTGAACCCGCTGATACAATGGCTTCCACTGTGCCATAATATACAGTAATTTTTTATTACGATGGAGCTGATCTAATACATTGGCACCACTCACGGAGCTCCAAGGCGTGGTGAACCAGCGTGAGCCGCAAGGTCCGGAGTTGCAGGACTGCAGGCCGGCGGGTTTCTCAAAACTGGCGCACTCCGACGGGTCAGTGACGTTGAATTCCGTCCCCAGCTTGCTTACGCAGATCACATCGCGTCTCTGCGAGCCTTCGTCACAGTCGGCTGAGCACTGGAGAAGAGGAGACACCAGGCAATGAGAAGCAGCAGCTCCTACACCTCTTCTTTTTCCAGAATGCAGACAAAGCTGTTATTTTACAGTTGCGTCTCGAACGAAGATGACGCATTTACCTGAGACCAAGGGCCCGCGTACCACTTTACTGTGCGCTCACAGGGACCACTGTTGCACACCCGCATGTCTGAAGGCTTGGTTCCTGTGCAGCTTTCTTGGGACTCGTCTGTGGCAGAACTAGAGAGACAGAAGACCGAGCGCCGCTGGATTCCAGGCCCACATTCTGAGGAGCACTGTAAAAGCAAGACACACCGGCTGAAGTGAAACATATACAAGAAGCCGGGAGTATTGGGACATACTCCCAGTCTCCAGTGTGATACAGTGGCCCAGTGAGACCCAACTCTGGACTTTTCTATTCCAACATCCCAACCAATGAGAACATGTCACAACCAGCCCACTTCTTCAGCAGAACAAGAGAAGGCTGAAGTTGGAGAAGACTTACTGTGGAGCTCCATTCATTGTGGAACCAGCTTCGGACACACGGACCCATGTCACAGACCTCGTTGGTCCTAGGTCGGAGGCGGTTGCTGCACTCTACCTCCCCGATGACATCTCCTTGGTTACTGATGCATCTCACATGACGGGTTCTCTGCCCAACGCCGCACATGACAGAGCACTGCAGAATCAATTACAATGACGACAGGTCAAGTTATGTGGAGCAATCAGAAGACCATGAAGGACTGGTATTCATATATGGATGACACGGTTATATATCATACAGATAAACAGCAAGCCATCTAACTAATGGGACAATTTCTCCCCCCGAAACCGGGCAACACCAACACCTATCTCGCCTTAAGACTCCTAATCTGAACTTACGCCACTGCCGCTAGAACATTCCATTTTAACGCTGTCATTTCCAAAACTCTCGTATTAGAGGGAACATGGAGTATAAATGACCAAGTTACATACTATACCTGAATTATAATGAACTGTCTGATACATCTATAGTTATCCTGCAATCTCGCTGCCCCATAAGCTTCCTAAAACCTGACGTGACAAGCATCACATCGAGAGGTCAGAGGAGGACTAGAGCACAGAAGACTAAACTTTCACACATCTGAGTGACATCTTGCAATTTTCTTATTGCGAGTCAAAAATAAAGCAATGTTCCTGCCAGTTTGCAGGTCGTGCTCTCCTTTGGTATTTCAGCTTTTTGACCCATCAAAGCAGATGTTCCTGTTACTCCTCCTCACTAATTTCGGGCAAGCACTATAAACCCCAGGGGAGGTCTTAGTCAAAGTGTCTGCTACAACCAACTTTACTACGCGGAATGGTTATCACAGTGGGAATACAGGAGAGGTGAAATGCATTCTGGTCCTCACCGTACTCCAATTGCTTTGGATCTCCCAGTGGCTGCAGATACGTTGGTGGCATGTCTGGGTGACATTCGGCTTCACCAAATTCCCACACCTCTGAGGGTGGACCATGGTGGTCCGGTTTGCATACATCTGCCGACAGAGAACCTGACGATGTTGGATTCCACCGCCGCAAGTCCTGCTGCAGACGGACCAGTTGCCGACATCCCAGCTGCAAGGAGGACAAGGATTATATATAGATTATACATTATAAGAGGTCCACCATGTGATGTTCTCAGATCTCCATGCTAAAGGCGGCCTCCTACAAGTGATGAATATTTTAATTCCTCACCTGGCAACTGTCTGTTCTATATTTACCCTATCCAGAGACTTACAATTAAGTGCAGGGCGTGGTCTGGGGCAGTAATGAAGTGTTTGGAGGGATCCTTGGAATGCTAGAGGAGACCTGACCCATCTCAATAGAACTTAATAAGTTCTTAATAATAGAACTTAATAAGTCTTAATAGAACTTAATAAGTCTTTATAGCAGGTATTCAGCACATACAGTAACCTTACAGACAGGAAGTGTGGTGTGTATGGAAATATTTCCCCCCAACAGTCAAAGTTCCGGTCTCCTCCTGCTCATCAAATCATCTTTCCTTTGGGTCTGCCATCCAGATCTTCACTGGATCCTGGAAGAGTCTGATGATGGCGGCACGTACAGAAGCATTCATAACCTGTAGTATTATTGGCTTTAATTCTTGGCGGTATCTGTCTATAGATCTATAGTAGTATAAGGATAGTAATACAGACTTAAGTAACCGTCATCAGGTTCCGATGACCAATGGGGCAGATGGAGCTACATGATCTAGTACTATGCTGTACTGTTTATACAATGAGGTCAATAAAACCTATGGAAGCTCTTGGGACATCCAGGGCTACAGAACAGTGGCTTTTGCCAGCTCCGCTGTAGCCAGTAAATAATCCAGCAACAATACAGCTTTATTCTCTCCATTTACTTACACGCAGCAAAGTGATCTTGAATAAAAACTATGTAACAACAGAGCCAACTGGGAAGACGGTCATTACTAAACGTCATGCTCGCTACTGCAATGCAAATCCCTTTTCCACTGTGACTCAGAGTTACAGCGTATGGGAGGGTGAGCTCTGTGGACCTGTGTCCAAGGCTGTAAGAAAGCAGCGCGGCTTCGCAGTCCGGCAGCGTCCAATCCAAGTGCTGCGTCAGGCAGCTCCAGCACAGAGCATCTAATATACTCTGACTGCACAGGGAGAGTCTGTATATGGCAGAATGACTAGGGAGAAGCTCTGCACAGTGGTTTATTACTGACGTAGCAGCACATCAGCTACAGTGGCACAACAGCATTGGGGGGACTTTACAGGCTCGGAGTGGAAATGGTCTAAAAAGGTCTCACGCATACTGCCCAACTATGGGGCACAGGACGTACTTATTATAATATTAAAGGGAGCACAGGACGTACTTATTATAATATTAAAGGGGGCACAGGACGTACTTATTATAATAAGTACGTCCTGTGCCCCCTTTAATATTATAATAAGTACGTCCTGTGCCCCCTTTAATATTATAATATTAAAGGGGGCACAGGACGTACTTATTATAATATTAAAGGGGGCACAGGTAGTACTTCCAATATTAAAGGGGGAACAGGTAGTACTTCCAATATTAAAGAGGGCACAGGTAGTACCTCCAATATTAAAGGGGGCACAGGTAGTACTTCCAATATTAAAGGGGGAACAGGTAGTACTTCCAATATTAAAGGGGGAACAGGTAGTACTTCCAATATTAAAGGGGGCACAGGTAGTACCTCCAATATTTAAGGGGGGGTAGTACTTCCAATATTAAAGGGGGCACAGGTAGTACTTCCAATATTAAAGGGGGCACAGGTAGTACCTCCAATATTAAAGGGGGGTAGTACTTCCAATATTAAAGGGGGCACAGGTAGTACTTCCAATATTAAAGGGAGCACAGGTAGTACTTCCAATATTAAAGGGGGCACAGGTAGTACTTCCAATATTAAAGGGGGAACAGGTAGTACTTCCGATATTAAAGGGGGCACAGGTAGTACTTCCGATATTAAAGGGGGAACAGGTAGTACTTCCGATATTAAAGGGGGAACAGGTAGTACTTCCAATATTAAAGGGGGAACAGGTAGTACTTCCAATATTAAAGGGGGCACAGGTAGTACTTCCAATATTAAAGGGGGCACAGGTAGTACTTCCAATATTAAAGGGGCACAGGTAGTACTTCCAATATTAAAGGGGGAACAGGTAGTACTTCCAATATTAAAGGGGGAACAGGTAGTACCTCCAATATTAAAGGGGGGTAGTACTTCCAATATTAAAGGAGGCACAGGTAGTACTTCCAATATTAAAGGGGGCACAGGTAGTACTTCCAATATTAAAGGGGGAACAGGTAGTACTTCCAATATTAAAGGGGGAACAGGTAGTACTTCCATTATTAAAGGGGGCACAGGTAGTACTTCCAATAATAAAGGGGGAACAGGTAGTAACTTCCAATATTAAAGGGGGCACAGGTAGTACTTTCAATATTAAAGGGGGAACAGGTAGTACTTCCAATATTAAAGAGGGCACAGGTAGTACCTCCAATATTAAAGGGGGCACAGGTAGTACTTCCAATATTAAAGGGGGAACAAGTAGTACTTCCAATATTAAAGAGGGCACAGGTAGTACCTCCAATATTAAAGGGGGCACAGGTAGTACTTCCAATATTAAAGGGGGAACAGGTAGTACTTCCAATATTAAAGGGGGCACAGGTAGTACTTCCAATATTAAAGGGGGCACAGGTAGTACCTCCAATATTAAAGGGGGGTAGTACTTCCAATATTAAAGGGGGCACAGGTAGTACTTCCAATATTAAAGGGGGAACAGGTAGTACTTCCAATATTAAAGGGGGCACAGGTAGTACCTCCAATATTAAAGGGGGGGTAGTACTTCCAATATTAAAGGGGGCACAGGTAGTACTTCCAATATTAAAGGGGGCACAGGTAGTACTTCCAATATTAAAGGGGGAACAGGTAGTACTTCCAATATTAAAGAGGGCACAGGTAGTACCTCCAATATTAAAGGGGGCACAGGTAGTACTTCCAATATTAAAGGGGGAACAGGTAGTACTTCCAATATTAAAGGGGGAACAGGTAGTACTTCCAATATTAAAGGGGGAACAGGTAGTACTTCCAATATTAAAGGGGGCACAGGTAGTACCTCCAATATTAAAGGGGGGTAGTACTTCCAATATTAAAGGGGGCACAGGTAGTACTTCCAATATTAAAGGGGGCACAGGTAGTACTTCCAATATTAAAGGGGGCACAGGTAGTACTTCAATATTAAAGGGGGAACAGATAGTACTTCCAATATTAAAGGGGGCACAGGTAGTACTTCCAATATTAAAGGGGGCACAGGTAGTACTTCAATATTAAAGGGGGAACAGGTAGTACTTCCAATATTAAAGGGGGCACAGGTAGTACTTCCAATATTAAAGGGGGCACAGGTAGTACTTCCAATATTAAAGGGGGCACAGGTAGTACTTCCAATATTAAAGGGGGAACAGGTAGTACTTCCAATATTAAAGGGGGAACAGGTAGTACTTCCAATATTAAAGAGGGCACAGGTAGTACCTCCAATATTAAAGGGGGCACAGGTAGTACTTCCAATATTAAAGGGGGAACAGGTAGTACTTCCAATATTAAAGAGGGCACAGGTAGTACCTCCAATATTAAAGGGGGCACAGGTAGTACTTCCAATATTAAAGGGGGCACAGGTAGTACTTCCAATATTAAAGGGGGAACAGGTAGTACTTCCAATATTAAAGGGGGCACAGGTAGTACTTCCAATATTAAAGGGGGCACAGGTAGTACCTCCAATATTAAAGGGGGGTAGTACTTCCAATATTAAAGGGGGCACAGGTAGTACTTCCAATATTAAAGGGGGAACAGGTAGTACTTCCAATATTAAAGGGGGAACAGGTAGTACTTCCAATATTAAAGGGGGCACAGGTAGTACCTCCAATATTAAAGGGGGGTAGTACTTCCAATATTAAAGGGGGCACAGGTAGTACTTCCAATATTAAAGGGGGCACAGGTAGTACTTCCAATATTAAAGGGGGAACAGGTAGTACTTTCAATATTAAAGAGGGCACAGGTAGTACCTCCAATATTAAAGGGGGCACAGGTAGTACTTCCAATATTAAAGGGGGAACAGGTAGTACTTCCAATATTAAAGGGGGAACAGGTAGTACTTCCAATATTAAAGGGGGAACAGGTAGTACCTCCAATATTAAAGGGGGGTAGTACTTCCAATATTAAAGGGGGCACAGGTAGTACTTCCAATATTAAAGGGGGCACAGGTAGTACTTCCAATATTAAAGGGGGAACAGGTAGTACTTCCAATATTAAAGGGGGAACAGGTAGTACTTCCAATATTAAAGAGGGCACAGGTAGTACCTCCAATATTAAAGGGGGCACAGGTAGTACTTCCAATATTAAAGGGGGAACAGGTAGTATTTCCAATATTAAAGGGGGAACAGGTAGTACTTCCAATATTAAAGGGGGAACAGGTAGTATTTCCAATATTAAAGGGGGAACAGGTAGTACTTCCAATATTAAAGGGGGAACAGGTAGTACTTCCAATATTAAAGAGGGCACAGGTAGTACCTCCAATATTAAAGGGGGCACAGGTAGTACCTCCAATATTAAAGGGGGGTAGTACTTCCAATATTAAAGGGGGCACAGGTAGTACTTCCAATATTAAAGGGGGCACAGGTAGTACTTCCAATATTAAAGGGGGAACAGGTAGTACTTCCAATATTAAAGGGGGAACAGGTAGTACTTCCATTATTAAAGGGGGCACAGGTAGTACTTCCAATAATAAAGGGGGAACATGTAGTACTTCCAATATTAAAGGGGGCACAGATAGTACATATAATATTAAAGGGGTACAGGTAGTACTCATTATAATATTATAAGGGGGCAGAGAGTACTTTTATTATCTAAAAAATCGGTGCCCTATTTATTATAATAAGTGGGCTCAGATAGCGCTTATAATGATAATTAAAAAAAACAACAACCCAGACTTCTAATAAGTATTACTTAGAATAATAAGGGAGGCACCAGGGTCGGCTTAAGAGAAGATATGCACAAATAGCACTTATAATAATAAAGAGGATTTGTTTTCCCCCGGTGGAGCCTCCTGCGGTTTGTAGCCACAGGTTAGTGTATACGGCTATTTGCAGGTATCTATTGGAAAAGAAAATGATAATGACGATTTGACGAGGGTCAGCATAGTAAATGGCTGTTTTGCTTTGATAAATCTATTGCCCAAAATCTCACCATAAAGTGTCAATGTGACTGAAATGCTGCTTGATAAATTCCCCCATTGTGTCCTGTACCGAGTTACCTGTCCATTGTCACAAATCTCTAACACTGGAAGAATGCCAGCAATTATTATACAGCCATTGCTTGCTTCATAGTCATGGCAACATGATGGCTCAGTGGTAAGCATTGCTGCCTCACAGCGCTGGTACCATGAGTGCGAGTACTGCCAGATTACTACCTATGTGTAGTTTCCATGCTCTCTCTGTGTTTGGGTGGGTCCTCTACAGGGGTTCCAGTTCCCAACCCTAGCGTATCATTGGCCACATTTCCCCCCCAATAAGAATCATTTATTATGGCTGAAGATCATCCAACACCGCAATTATATTGTACAGTACACGGTAGTATTAAGACCATCCACTGGGGGGCGATGTGCGCACATTTACATTGTTTGTAGCTCTCCCTCCTCTCCATATTGTGCGTAACAGCAGCATCACACATAACACACAGTGCTTCAATGCAATCAGACAATGGGGCATATTCAATTGGCTGCGGGATTTTGACCACGAATGTTTACACGGACCACGTGACCAGTTTTGAATTAGCGCAGGTATGCACGCTCCTGATACCAGTGGTTTTCAATTAAAAAAAAAAAATTGGCCATGACATTTTTTGAAGCCGAAACCCGCAGGGGAGCAAAAAAAAAAAAAAAAAGGGGGATGTCTTGGAACAGGCGGTACTCACCGAATGCTCCTCTGTCTGCAGAGCTCGGCTGGCAACACTCCGGCACTGGGGGTGTCTGGGGAAACACTGCAGCTGATTTCATTTGCTGCTTATGAATAGGAAAAACCTGGCGGCTGCGGGATTTTTCAATATTTTGCCCCCAATTGAATATGCCCCATTGTTTGTTCATTTACCACAGCCCCTGCCCAGTGGAGAGTATAATCAAACTCTTTTCCTACAACAAAAGGCACGCATACACACAGATACACACACACACACACACACACACTTTACTGCCGGCTCCGGCTGCGGCTTGTCTACTGCAGATGTGCAGCCATCTTATCACACATGTGCGGGCTGGCGGGAGATGCAGGTGGCCACAGTGGGGATGGAAGCGGGTAGGATGCAGAAGGGTGACCAGAGTCTTCCAGGAGAGAAGGCAAATATGACACAGGCACATACATATACATGCACGCACGCACAAGGGGCAAATTTAGTCAGAAGCACATTGATCTCAATGTAGCAGGGCAGGTGCAGGGGATCCGCGTTACTGACCACTTTTTTTTTTAAATAAAAATTGGTACCGTTTCCGGCCACCGATTTAATGTTAGCCACCACGACCCCGCATGGGTGCTGCGAAGGCCACGCTAGTGAAGCAAACTGCCCATTCCGGCCGCTGGCATACTCTGGAGAGGCGCCCAGCCCCACTGAGTCATCTGCCAACCAACCTCCCTCCGAATGTAGAAAGTTGGCTCCAAACTGCACACAGGTCTCTCCACGGTTGGAATCAAACATGACATTATTGAAGATATCATGAGCCCCATATTATGTACCTGTAGTGCCTTGAGAAAGAGCAAATCTATATAACAAATATGGCTGGCATCAATAATCACAGTATGACCCAAATGCAGCTATTAGACTGGCAGAGCCGGCTGTGCCACTCCCTGTCGGGAGGTTAGGTCGGCTGCTGGCGGTTCCAGGTGACACATCTTACAGTAACTGTGTTTGTGCTTACAATGCTGGACAGTGCTGGGTGTTACAGGCCTCCTCCTGGGGGAACGGCTTGCTGGACGAATCACATTCCTCCTCATTCACCTCCTCTAAGGAACTCCTGGAAACACACTGGAAAATGGGGAACCAGAATCCTGCGGAGAGAGAGACAGCAGGAGAGGTGTCACCGGTGACCAGAGCTGCCGTCACAGAACAAATGATCTTATTGTACTTCTATTACTACTGCGCAAACGCTGATTGCTCCGGTTGTTACTGCTATTGTAATGACCAGTTTAGTGACATGTGTGCTAGATGTACAAGGTGTAGACCGTGAGAAAGAACAGCACAAGAATACAGTCCATACATCGGACAAGCAGTGATTACAAAAGGTTGGACGCAAGGTGAATGCGAGCTCTGGGGGACGCCGCTCCCCCACACACATAACATGGCACTCTTTCCCACCTTCAGGCACTGGAAACCCACATCCTCATGAATATCGGTCGACAAAATGGCTGCCACCACAGTGTAGAGGTGACGGGTGCATTGCTAAAATGGTTTCTCTCCTGACGATGATTTAAATACTGAAATAAGTGCAAAAACTTCTTTCTTACATTCAAGGCTACCTAATCCACCACCTATTCACGAGACCCCATCAGTACAAAGCTTGGACTTGACCCCTCTATCCAGCCTATTTATTAATCTGCAGTGATAAGGCTGATTTTCTATCGCCGCTTGTTACAGCCACGGAGAATTAATTAGGCTTCAGCTTTCAATTCCACTAATATAAAGCTAAGAAAAAAATGAATAAATATATAAAACATAGGGGGTCATTCCAAATTGTTCGCTCGTTGCCGATTTTCGCAACGGAGCGATTAAGACGAAAATGCGCATGCGCATGGTACGCAGTGCGCATGCGCTATGTATTTTAGCTCAAAACTTAGTAGATTTACTCACGTCCAAACGAAGAATTTTCATCGTTGAAGTGATCGGAGTGTGATTGACAGGAAGTGGGTGTTTCTGGGCGGAAACAGGCCGTTTTCTGGGAGTGTGTGGAAAAACGCAGGCGTGCCATGATAAAACGCGGGAGTGTCTGGAGAAACGGGGGAGTGGCTGGCCGAATGCAGGGCGTGTTTGTGACGTCAAACCAGGAACGAAATGGGCTGAGCTGATCGCAGTGTAGGAGTAAGTCTGGAGCTACTCAGAAACTGCTAAGAATTTTCTATTCGCAAGTCTGCTAATCTTTCGTTCGCAATTCTTCTAAGCTAAGATACACTCCCAGAGGGCGGCGGCCTAGCCTGTGCAATGCTGCTAAAATCTGCTAGCGAGCGAACAACTCGGAATGACCCCCACAATTCAAATAATAGTAATTAATATTTGAATGCGATTAACGATTGAAACTGCTTTATTGAAATAAGAAAACATTTTTTCCAATCATTTATGTCATCGCCCTAAAATGGCCGTAGCTGAAGGGCGGCGGTGGTACGCGTCGAGCCGCAATCCTTGTGAAATAGGTGACCCTATACTTTGCAAGCTTTTGCCGGCGAAAACCTGGTGAATCCTGTTTTCGGGCAGGGGCTAGTGCCGGCAATAGACCCATACGGTAGGGAAGAAACTTTTTCACCGGTGATAGAGCTTTTCTCCATTTGATAAATAGGTCCAACAAAGCTTAAAAGTCCCCATCCTATTAATGTACTGACACACACACATTACAGCACTGACGTACAACTCCAGGCCACTATACCAGGCTTTAAGGGTAATATCCCATCTAGCAAGAATTTATTTTTTATTATCGGAGATCTGATGTGATTGTAAGGTGTCTGCTTGTGTTGGGGTGTGGAGGTGATGGCAAAGAAACGCAGAGGTTGTATTTAGACTTTTTTGTTGTTTTTTTTATCCCAAAAGAACTGGTAACCTAGTAACACTCAGGCGGATGCACTCACCTTTCCCACAAGTAACAGAGCACGGGGTGTTTCCCACCCGTTTCCAGAAGAACTGCGGCTGTTCGGGCCAGTAGTGAATGGGGGGTGCAGGGAGTGGGGGGATGCGGATGTTACGCTGCAGAGTGCCAGCGGGTCTTGCTGGAGGTGGTGGCCTAGCTTGGGGTGGGGATACCAGAGTACGTTCCTCTGCCGTGAGACTCCGGGAGCCTGCCTGTGCAACAGAATCGGCGGATGGCACTGATCTTGGTGCTCCTGCGGAGAGAATATACAGTATTTCCATGAATGAAGATGACAATTTCTTGATCATGCCGATGATTTTTTTTAAACTGTAAATACCATATACAGTATAAGGAAAGTATTCAAGGACATAGAAAAAAACAGCTTTAACTCACAGTTCGCAGAGTTGACTTAGGACAAAAAGATCATATGGCAATGCATAGCAAGCCAGTTATGTTGTGACATCACTGGCCATGCCCCTGTCCATGAATAAAAATTAAGGAGCCAATTGCTCCCTCTGCTTTCTGTACTGATAGAGCAGCTCTACCCTCCCAGGCAGAAATGCAGTCTGTTGGCATAAGCATGGAACATATAAGTAGCTGGGCAAACTACAGCAGGTATAAAACCTTAAGGATTAAAGGGATATTATTTAGCTCAGTAGAACAGGATGTCCACCCAAAACACACTACGCCTACAGCAGATACACCTATTCCTTCTATATCTCATATGAAATCATCTATATCACCCAGCTCTAATGCACAGACTCGTTTCGCCCAGAAGAAGAAAAGCATTGTTAACCTCCAATAAGGGTGCTAGAACTGGATTGGGTGGTAGCTGCTGTGGACCTGACAACCACCCAACAGTCAGACATGTCTTCCTGAAAATGGCTCTTACCATGCTCCTGCTGTGGGACGTGGGGGACGTAACTGGGATTATCCGAGCTTGGTGGCGAGGAGATGAAGAATTGGAATGACACCCCTGGATTGTCTTGCTGAAATATCATCTGTAAAGGACAAGAGATAAATTGTGATCACCACTTGCTGGTTGTTTGACCACACCACATACAGTAGGACCAGTCGTCACGTAACGAGTTAGATATGTGGGAGATGGTTGGTATGTAGAGTTTAGTAATATTCAGCCATGGAACTAGTTTATCACCTACACACAGCTGAAGAAGCCATATTGTCCGCTGAACCAATGTTCATGAGACTGTAGACTACCGGTTCACAAGCAATAAGTGACATCAATGAGGCACGTCACTGAGGCACTAGTTGGAGACTAATTCGGAGCTGCACCCAATCCATGTGCCAGTGCATAAGCTTACAGATAGCGGCATTTACTTCCATGCGAGCAATGTGGGGGCATTTACAGCCGACACTACATCAGCCATTGCGTTTGGCTAAATTGGAGAGGTGGGATTCTGTTTACATATTGGGCCAATTAAACCCAACTGATATTTAAAGCATTGTCATTTAGTCTCTGGAAGGTTTATTCACCTTTAAATGCTAAACACTAACATTACTGTGACTTATGGCCAAATCTGACCTCTGACCTTCCAGCAGCAAAGACTGCTTCCACTCATAACGTCAGCATCACCCAATAAACTGGTTTATATAATATCTTCTGGCACCTTAATTGCTCTGTAATAGGTCAGTAGCAGCAATGTGTTAGTCACGATTCGGTCACTTGAAGCCATTCGTGCCAAGCAAAGCGCAGATGTCCTCATATATCTACAGAGCAGTGACGAGGTAAGTAACACGGGATTCATTGCTTACTGTAGACAGAAGTTATAGTAACAGTGAGCGCCGGTTGTTATTACACAAAGCCTGTTTTTAACACACTTTCTGAAAATTGGGATTTAACACATTTTAAACGAATCTATGATAATTACCTAATATAGTATAATTCATCAGCAGCTGAACATATAGTTCAGGATGGGCGAGGGGGGCTGCAAGAGAATTGGTCAGTATCACCCTTAGCTATTGGGGAGCAGCTCTGGTTACATTAGAATGCTGTGTTACCCTGCAGTGCAAGAAGATGAATCTAGTTACAGGTCATAGGTCAAATCTATACCCTGGCGAGAGTACCACTATATTGTCCGAGAGATGGTGGATGAAGGATCGCTGCGCGGAAGCAGGGCCAATTATGTTAGACATGGGAGAAGCACATTAGAATAGGCAGCCATTTATTTACAAGGACTTGCCTTAGTAATTCAGGAGATGGGAATGACCACCTTCATCTTGAAATATAAAGAGATTCAAGTCTAGAACCTTAGCAGTAGCAGCCTATACGACTGCATAGTGGTCCTAGAGGGAAACATGAGCTGTATCTGACATCACAGTAATTATACAGACCGCAGTAAGACGGTCAGCTCTTAAGGATAATAGGAATCTATATACACAGATCAGTCACCTGGGTCAGGTAAATACTAATGCCTTGATGGAATTGTCGGGTGATGGATCGGGTCTCATAGGGGCAGTGGTGTTACATACAGAGAGGGGGTGTGTAATGACTCGTATCTGGGGGCCCCTTACTTACCTTCCAGACCTAGTAATTGCTGCTGATACCACTGGATCTATGACTCTCCTGGTGCAGGATCCGTGCTGGTGGTGATGATCACTAGCACGGATCTTGCACTAGATATAAAATAAAATGCAGACAAACTCAGGATGAAAAGTGGGAGGTCCCCCAAAAATGTAACCACGGGCAGTAGGCTTTGCCAAGCACTGCTGGTGGTTCTATAACCAGGAAACCCACAGCATGGGGGCCCACCATCATAGCGCCAACCAGTTGATGCCTGCAAAAAAAAATAAAAAAAAAAATTGTGCGCCCGACCCTAGGAAAAACCCTGGAGCATGGGTCTGTTATGCCTAAAGTGGTTAGATATGCATGTAGAACTACAAGCACCAGCAGCACTTGCGGAATGACAGGTTTCAACCCTGTCAGCCATTCTAATCAACCTCAGTGGGTTTGCACTGATTGGTCAGAATGTGGGAAAAGCCACTCTTCTGATAGGTTAGGAGCAGCCAGAGGCGGAACTACCGCCAGTGCAACCAGTGCGTTGCACCGGGGCCCGCCACTGTCCAGGGGCCCAAAACATGTAATGAGTCAAACTGACTCATTACATGCCACTGTGTGCTGCGGGCAACCGCTGCCCGCAGCACAAAGCCGCCCGCAGCCAAAGCGCATCCCAGCCATTCACAGCGGCGGAGAACAGCCTATAGTGAAGCAGAGGGACAGGGGCAGCAGCGCCTCCACCAATAACACAGCGCTGCTGCGGCTCCCTCCTCCAGCTCCCTCCTCCTCCTCTCCTGCCCGGGAATCGTGATCCATCTCTGCCAGAAGCTGCACCGAGGGGCCTGAGCCAGCGGAGAGGGTAAGTATAATTCATTCATTCTCTCTCTCTTTCTTTCTCTCTTTTTCTTCATGTGCAAAAAGGGGGACTGTCTGCCGTGATGTGTAAAAAGGGGGAATCTGCCTGACGTAATGTGTAAAAAGGGGGAATCTGCCTGACGTAATGTGTAAAAAGGGGGAATCTGCCTGACGTAATGTGTAAAAAGGGGGAATCTGCCTGACGTAATGCGTAAAAAGGGGGAATCTGCCTGCCGCAATGCGTAAAAAGGGGGACGCTGTCTGACGTAATGTGTAAAAAGGGGGGATCTGCCTGCCGCAATGTGTAAAAAGGGGGGATCTGCCTGCCGCAATGTGTAAAAGGGGGGATCTGCCTGCCGCAATGTGTAAAAAGGGGGGATCTGCCTGCCGCAATGTGTAAAAAGGGGGAATCTGCCTGACGTAATGTGTAAAAAGGGCACGCTGTCTGCCGTTATGTGTAAAAAGGGCACGCTGTCTGCCGTTATGTGTAAAAAAGGCACGCTGTCTGCCGTTATGTGTAAAAAAGGCACGCTGTCTGCCGTTATGTGTAAAAAAGGCACGCTGTCTGCCGTTATGTGTAAAAAAGGCACGCTGTCTGCCGTTATGTGTAAAAAAGGCACGCTGTCTGCCGTTGTGTGTAAAAAAGGCACGCTGTCTGCCGTTATGTGTAAAAAAGGCACCCTGTCTGCCGTTATGTGTAAAAAAGGCACGCTGTCTGCCGTTATGTGTAAAAAGGGCACGCTGTCTGCCGTTGTGTGTAAAAAGGGCACGCTGTCTGCCGTTATGTGTAAAAAAGGGGGAATCTGCCTGACGTAATGTGTAAAAAGGGGGAATCTGCCTGACGTAATGTGTAAAAAGTGGGAATCTGCCTGCCGCAATGTGTAAAAAGGGGGAATCTGCCTGACGTAATGTGTAAAAAGTGGGAATCTGCCTGCCGCAATGTGTAAAATGGGGGAATCTGCCTGCCGCAATGTGTAAAAAGGGGGAATCTGCATGACGCGATGTATAAAAAGGGGGAATATGTCTGCCGTGATGTGTAAAAAGGGGACGCTGTCTGCAGCAATGTGTAAAAAGGGGGAATCTGCCTGCCGTAATGTGTAAAAAGGGGGATGCTGTCTGCCGTAATGTGTAGCAAGGGGACGCTGTCTGCCGTTATGTGTAAAAAGGGCACGCTGTCTGCCGTTATGTATAAAAAAGGCACGCTGTCTGCCGTTATGTATAAAAAAGGCACGCTGTCTGCCGTTATGTATAAAAAAGGCACGCTGTCTGCCGTTATGTATAAAAAAGGCACGCTGTCTGCCGTTATGTGTAAAAAGGGCACGCTGTCTGCCGTTATGTGTAAAAAGGCACGCTGTCTGCAGTTATGTGTAAAAAAGGCACGCTGTCTGCCGTTATGTGTAAAAAGGGGACGCTGTCTGCCGCTATGTGTAAAAAAGGCACGATGTCTGCCGCTATGTGTAACAAGGGCACTTTGTCTGCCGCTATGTGTAACAAGGGGTGGTCTTCAGTATGCCGGCGGTTGGGCTCCCGGCGCTCAGTATACCGGCGCCGGGAGCACGACAGCCGGCATACCGACACTTATTCTCCCTCGTGGGGGTCCACGACCCCCCTGGAGGGAGAATAAAATAGTGTGGCGCGCGTAGCGCGCCACCGTGCCCGTAGCGTGGCAAGCGCAGCGAGCCCGCAAGGGGCTCATTTGCGCTCACCACACTGTCGGTAAGCCGGCGGTCGGGCTCCCGGCGCCGGTATGCTGGTCGCCGGGAGCCGGGCCGCCGGCATATCGTAGTGAACTTGTAACAAGGGCACACTGTCTGCCGTTATGTGTAAAAAGGGGGACGCTGTCTGCCGTAATGTGTAAAAAGAGGAATCTGTCCGCTGTAAGGTGTAAAAGGGTCTCTACCTGGTGTAGTAGTGCTACTGTGCGGCGTAATTTGAATAATGGAGACTACTGTGCACCGTTTTATGAATTGGTATTATTTTGTGGCCACAACCCTTCCCCACGAAGCCACGCCACTATGTATTTTTGTGCGCGCCTACGGCGCACACTGCCCCTGTTTTGCATGCAGGGGTGGGGCTCCAATGCAGTTTCTTGCACACAGTGCTAAAATGTCTAGTTACGGCACTGTTGCTAGGCATCCATTTCTCTGGCCCTGAGCAGGTCCCCCTCACCAGATCCTCTTCAGGGGTGAGGGGGTGGACTTGGATGGGATGGGGGGGGCAAAGCATTTTGTTGCACCTGGGCCCACCGCTCGCTAGTTCCGCCACTGGGAGCAGCTAAACACCAAGTGGGCTCTAACCAATCATAGTAGCTTTCTCCGCATTGTGACCTAGCAGAGCAACGCTGCTCTAGAAAGACAGGCTTAGAACCTATCACCCTTTTAGGAGCAGTGCAGAGGTATTTGCAGTTCTATCAATACCTAATATTGAATGCATTTGTTTGCAATCGTGGGTGCAACGGAGACCTAAATAATATATGTGACGACTGCGTGGCGTAAAACAGGCGCATATGCTGCTGTGGCTATATGGCATACACTGTAGCTTAATATGGTTGCTGCTGTGCATATAGTCACAATTGCGACGGTTTATAATGAATGCAATTTGTGCCTGCGATTTAGGGTGCAACCGTAGCCACCCCTGCATCAGCCTGGCAGTCTATAGTATGGAGTGAGCAGGAGGAGGTCTGAGAGTGACCCAAGCACAGTTCTCATCTGAAACCATTGGCTCCTGCTGTGTTTTGCATTGTCCTATCAGGGCTTTGCACCTGCTATGTTAGAAGGGAGAGTTCTCTGCATGTAGAAAATCACATTTTCCATATAATTAGCTCATTTGTCAGTGGAAGGATATGAATCATTCTGCCTCACTAATACAAGACAAGGTGCTGAATCTGTACCAACTAGAGCACAGGTCAGCAATGCAAAGTTCTTGGCCGGTGGATGGTGAGCTAATTACAAAGTCTGTACTAAACTTATATCTCCCTCCATCCTCCAATTCAACCGATATCTCCCACTGACAAACCCCCAGATTCCATGTATTTCCTTTCTTGCTGATCACAGGCTGTCTTTCTGGAGAATTTGGTGTTTTTATAAACCGTGACTCCCCTCCGTGTAGGGATCGTAGGAAGCCGGACTGATATGACACGTTTCTCAGCTTTTTTCTATATAATCAGTGTCCCCAGCTGTGCCCCACCACAGTGCCAACAAATACTGTATCTTATTATTGCATGACGCTTTGAGTTCTGTGAGGTATGGGGTATGATAACAAGCATGAGGAAGGGTCTTCATTTTATATTAAATTATTATACACAATTACTGTACAAAAAACCCCAAAGAGTACACAAATTGCTGGGTGAGAGTGATTAGTGTCAGACAATAGAACTGCATACCTCCCAACATGACCCTCTCCAGGAGGGACACAACGCTCTGCTTCTGGACTTCCCTCTTAATGTATGATTGCCATCACCTGTGGTGAAACACCTTTCTTATCCATTGACCTGTTCAAAACAGGAGCCGGCAATCACAAATTAAGAGAAAAGTTCAGGAGCAGAACATTGTGTCCCTCCTGGAGAGAGTCATGTTGGAGGTATGGAACTGGCTGACGTAGCGTTGGCTGATGTAGCGTTGCTGGGTTTATATTATATTACATTGTAACCTGTTGTTGTGGGTTCGTGTTTCATGGCTGACTTCTCCTGTGTATTTCCAGTTTGCAGGCTCTCACTGGGAAGTACAAAGGGGAGGCCACTTCAGTAAGTTTTTCCAGGGCCACTTTCCGTTCCCAATCCACCCCTGGCCAACATTAAAAGAAAGTGCAATGGAATGTGCTAGCGCTACATAAATGTTAATAAATAAATGAATATATAGATGTTACAGCCAAGGATTATAAAACATCTTGGGGTTGAATACCGCCCTTGGTGTCACCGGGTCTTTCAAACAGCAGTGGCAATTTGAAACAAACTTTCATACCAAAAGCTATATTATACTTTTAATTCCACCCCTCACCCCCCATCCCACCTGTGAGAGGCAATTTGTTTTTTTGTTTTCTGTGGGGGCCAATGTGTGTGTTTTTTCCTGTAGGGGCCAATGGGTTAATTTTTTATTTATTGTGCAATGGTTTTCATCTGCGCTTGCGTCTGAATTGCACCGCAGTGGTGGTCATACAGAGTTGCAGTACAGAGTCATACACATGCACCAAGAAGTGTATAAGAATTGTGTTGGGCAGTCCTGTGTGGTTACAGTGGGTTGGCTAATCAGACACAGTTGTAACATAGTGTGGGTGTGTTGCTGAAAATGGGTGCATATAGATACGCAATTTATCACATTGAAGGCCATACAACTGCAACTAGCGTAGGACTGGTGAAAGTTACAATGGTGCAACTGATGGTGGTGACTAAAGACGCCCAAAGCATGATTGCAGCACCTGTAAACACTGAAAGTGGGCCCCTCAGCCCTTGCATATTTGAATGCATGGATGTACACCATGTACACACATTGTAGCGTCATTAGCATAAAGTCACAGATGCAACTGCAGCAAAAGACGCAAAGAAGGACGCAACTGCATCCAAATTAGAATCAGACCCTATGAGAAGGAATCCCTCCCCATCAAAAGACCCCACCCCAGAGCAGACCTCACCCCCATTAGGGCTGCTTCCATAAATTTTCCAGGCTGTTT
Source organism: Pseudophryne corroboree (assembly GCF_028390025.1). Classification (NCBI taxonomy): domain Eukaryota; kingdom Metazoa; phylum Chordata; class Amphibia; order Anura; family Myobatrachidae; genus Pseudophryne; species Pseudophryne corroboree. The sequence continues at coordinate 18,692,222 of NC_086455.1, forward strand.
TCCCATGCCAATCCGCCCCTGTCTCCACTCAAGGTTAGATTTTATGTTTCGGTGGAACTCCGAGTATTCTGTACAGCTGGACCTGCTGTCTAAAAGTAAAGCTAGGTACACACAGTCTGATTTTGTTTGGTCGGCTCAACAATCGGCCAATTTTTGGGGAAATTGTAGGCACCAATATCTGAGCTACGCACTAAAAGATCTTATTTTTAAAGTTACCAATTTTCTGCCACATGACACTGCATTTGCACATGTCCGCCCACAAGTAGGATGATGTAGTGAGAGGAAAACATAGGAAATATGGGCAGATTATTGAGAACGCACACACACTGCTAGAGATCTGGAGATTGTGGCAGATATTTTTCGTTTGGGACGATAGGCTGGAAAAATCGATTGTTCGTGTGTGTGGGCAAGATTTTCCCAAATAAATCGGCAAAACGTACACACTATACAATAACTGGTCGTTCTTCCAATTATTGGCAAATCGGCCCAATAATTGTATAGTGTGTACCTAGCTTAACACTCTAAAAATAAGAATTTACTCACCGGTAATTCTATTTCTCATAGTCCGTAGTGGATGCTGGGGACTCCGTAAGGACCATGGGGATTAGCGGCTCCGCAGGAGACTGGGCACAACTATAAAGAAAGCTTTTAGACTACTGGTGTGCACTGGCTCCTCCCACTAAGACCCTCCTCCAGACCTCAGTTAGGATACTGTGCCCGGAAGAGCTGACACAATTAGGAAGGATTTTGAATCCCGGGTAAGACTCATACCAGCCACACCAATCACACCGTATAACTCGTGATACAATACCCAGTTAACAGCATGATAACAACTGAGCCTCTCAACAGATAGCTCAACAATAACCCTTTAGTTAAGCAATAACTATATACAAGTATTGCAGACAATCCGCACTTGGGATGGGCGCCCAGCATCCACTACGGACTATGAGAAATAGAATTACCGGTGAGTAAATTCTTATTTTCTCTAACGTCCTAAGTGGATGCTGGGGACTCCGTAAGGACCATGGGGATTATACCAAAGCTCCCAAACGGGCGGGAGAGTGCGGATGACTCTGCAGCACCGAATGAGAGAACTCAAGGTCCTCCTCAGCCAGGGTATCAAATTTGTAAAATTTAGCAAACGTGTTTGCCCCTGACCAAGTAGCAGCTCGGCAAAGTTGAAGAGCCGAGACCCCTCGGGCAGCCGCCCAAGAGCCCACTTTCCTTGTGGAATGGGCTTTTACTGATTTAGGATGCGGCAGTCCAGCCGCAGAATGTGCAAGCTGAATCGTACTACAGATCCAGCGAGCAATAGTCTGCTTAGAAGCAGGTGCACCCAACTTGTTGGGCGCATACAGGATAAAAAGCGAGTCAGTCTTCCTGACTCCAGCTGTCCTGGAAACATACATTTTTAGGGCCCTGACTACATCCAACAACTTGGAAGCCTCCAAGTCATTCGTAGCCGCAGGCACCACGATAGGTTGGTTCAGATGAAAAGCTGATACCACTTTGGGGAGAAACTGGGGACGAGTCCTCAATTCTGCCCTATCCATATGGAAAATCAGATAAGGGCTTTTACATGACAAAGCCGCCAATTCTGAAACACGCCTGGCCGAAGCCAAGGCCAACAACATGACCACTTTCCACGTGAGATATTTTAAATCCACGGTTTTCAGTGGCTCAAACCAATGTGACTTTAGGAAATCCAACACCACGTTGAGATCCCAAGGTGCCACTGGAGGCACAAAAGGGTTCTGAATATGCAGCACTCCCTTAACAAAAGTCTGAACTTCAGGTAGTGAAGCCAATTCTCTCTGGAAGAAGATCGATAGAGCCGAAATCTGGACCTTAATGGAACCCAATTTAAGGCCCATAGTCACCCCTGACTGTAGGAAGTGCAGGAACCGGCCCAGCTGAAATTCTTCCGTTGGGGCCTTCCTGGCCTCACACCACGCAACATATTTTCGCCATATGCGGTGATAATGGTTCGCGGTTACTTCTTTCCTAGCTTTTATCAGCGTAGGAATGACTTCCTCCGGAATTCCCTTTTCCTTCAGGATCCGGTGTTCAACCGCCATGCCGTCAAACGCAGCCGCGGTAAGTCTTGGAACAGACAGGGCCCCTGCTGCAGCAGGTCCTGTCTGAGCGGTAGAGGCCATGGGTCCTCTGACATTTCTTGAAGTTCCGGATACACGCTCTTCTTGGCCAATCCGGAACAATGAGTATAGTTCTTACTCCTCTTCTCCTTATTATCCTCAGTACCTTTGGTATGAGAGGAAGAGGAGGGAACACATAAACCGATCGGTACACCCACGGTGTTACCAGAGCGTCCACAGCTATCGCCTGCGGGTCTCTTGACCTGGCGCAATATTTTTCTAGCTTTTTGTTTAGGCGGGACGCCATCATTGAGCGCTTTATCCACCCTAGGGGATGTTTCCAAGCGTGACCTATCCTCTGGCGGGAAAGGGTACGCCATTAGTAACCTCTTAGAAATTACCATCTTTTTATCAGGGGAAGCCCACGCTTCTTCACACACTTCGTTTAACTCTTCAGATGGAGGAAAAGCTACTGGTAGTTTTTTCTCTCCAAACATTATACCCTTTTTTGTGGTACCGGGGTTAACATCAGAAATGTGCAACACATTTTTCATTGCCTCAATCATGTAACGTGTGGCCCTACTGGAAGTTACATTAGTCTCTTCGTCGTCGACACGAGTCAGTATCCGTGTCGACATCTGTGTCAACCATCTGAGGTAGCGGGCGTTTTAGAGCCCCTGATGGTTTTTGAGACGCCTGGGCAGGCACAGGCTGAGAAGCCGGCTGTCCCACATTAGGTATGTCGTCAAACCTTTTATGTAAGGAGTCGACACTATCACGTAATTCCTTCCACAGCACCATCCACTCAGGTGTCGACCCCGCAGGGGGTGACATCACATTTACAGGCATCTGCTCCGCCTCCACATAAGCCTCCTCATCAAACATGTCGACACAGCCGTACAGACACACCGCAAACACACAGGGAATGCTATGACAGAGGACAGGACCCCACAAAGCCCTTTGGGGAGACAGAGAGAGAGTATGCCAGCACACACCAGAGCGCTATATAACACTGGGATCCCACTATCAATGAGTGATTTCCCTATAGCTGCTTTTTTATATATATTACATATATATCTATACTGCGCCTAAATTTTGTGCCCCCCCTCTCTTTTTTTCCCTTCTGTAGTATTCTCAGACTGCAGGGGAGAGCCAGGGAGCTTCCTTCCAGCGGAACTGTGAGGGAAAAATGGCGCCAGTGTGCTGAGGGAGAAGCCCCGCCCCCTTTTCGGCGGACTTTCTCCCGCTTTTTCTGTGATACTGGCAGGGGTGATTTTACATCTATATAGCCTCTGGGACTATATATGATGTATATTTTGCCAGCCAAGGTGTTATTTATTGCCCTCAGGGCGCCCCCCCCCCAGCGCCCTGCACCCATCAGTGACCGAAGTATGAGGTGTACATGAGGAGCAATGGCGCACAGCTGCAGTGCTGTGCGCTACCTTGGTGAAGACTGAAGTCTTCTGCCGCCGATTTTCCGGACCTTCTTCGTGCTTCTGGCTCTGTAAGGGGGACGGCGGCGCGGTTCCGGGAACGAACACCAAGGTCGGGTCCTGCGGTCGATCCCTCTGGAGCTAATGGTGTCCAGTAGCCTAAGAAGCCCAAACTACCACCTGTTAGGTAGGTTCGCTTCTTCTCCCCTTAGTCCCTCGCTGCAGTGAGTCTGTTGCCAGCAGATCTCACTGAAAATAAAAAACCTAAATATACTTTCTTTCTAGGTGCTCAGGAGAGCCCCTAGTGTGCATCCAGCTCGGCCGGGCACAAGAATCTAACTGAGGTCTGGAGGAGGGTCTTAGTGGGAGGAGCCAGTGCACACCAGTAGTCTAAAAGCTTTCTTTATAGTTGTGCCCAGTCTCCTGCGGAGCCGCTAATCCCCATGGTCCTTACGGAGTCCCCAGCATCCACTTAGGACGTTAGAGAAATAATGTAAAGTAGCTGCATCATGAAGTATGCATGAACAAAGGTAAACATCACCTTAGTGTGTTTTTTAAGAAATGTTTTGTTCCTTCTCTACAGAAGACGCGTCCTTATATACCTGTGCTCCTCTCAGTCACTTCTCTACAGAATGACGCATCCTTATACACCTGTGCTCCTCTCAGTCACTTCTCTACAGAATGACGCATCCTTATACACCTGTGCTCCTCCCAGTCCCGTCTCTACAGAATGACGCATCCTTATACACCTGTGCTCCTCTCAGTCCCGTCTCTATAGAATGACGCGTCCTTATACACCTGTGCTCCTCTCAGTCACTTCTCTACAGAATGACGCATCCTTATACACCTGTGCTCCTCTCAGTCCCATCTCTACAGAATGACGCATCCTTATACACCTGTGCTCCTCTCAGTCCCGTCTCTACAGAATGACGCGACCTTATACACCTGTGCTCCTCTCAGTCACGTCTCTACAGAATGACGCATCCTTATACACCTGTGCTCCTCTCAGTCACGTCTCTATAGAATGACGCATCCTTATACACCTGTGCTCCTCTCAGTCACGTCTCTATAGAATGACACATCCTTATACACCTGTGCTCCTCTCAGTCACTTCTCTACAGAATGACGCGTCCTTATACACCTGTGCTCTTCTCAGTCCCGTCTCTACAGAATGACGCGTCCTTATACACCTGTGCTCCTCTCAGTCACTCTCTACAGAATGACGCGTCCTTATACACCTGTGCTCCTCTCAGTCCCGTCTCTACAGAATGACGCATCCTTATACACCTGTGCTCCTCTCAGTCACGTCTCTACAGAATGACGCATCCTTATACACCTGTGCTCCTCTCAGTCACTCTGTACAGAATGACGCGACCTTATACACCTGTGCTCCTCTCAGTCACTCTGTACAGAATGACGCGTCCTTATACACCTCTACTCCTCTCAGTCACATCTCTATAGAATGACGCGTCCTTATACACCTGTGCTCCTCTCAGTCACATCTCGTCCTTTATACACCTGTGCTCCTCTCAGTCACGTCTCTATAGAATGACGCATCCTTATACACCTGTACTCCTCTCAGCTGTGTCTCTACAGAATGACGTGTCCTTATACACCTGTGCTCCTCTCAGTCACTCTGTACAGAATGACGCGACCTTATACACCTGTGCTCCTCTCAGTCACGTCTCTACAGAATGACGCATCCTTATACACCTGTGCTCCTCTCAGTCACGTCTCTATAGAATGAAGCGACCTTATACACCTGTGCTCCTCTCAGTCACTATCTACAGAATGACGTGTCCTTATACACCTGTGCTCCTCTCAGTCCCGTCTCTACAGAATGACGCATCCTTATACACCTGTGCTCCTCTGAGTCACTTCTCTACAGAATGACGCGACCTTATACACCTGTACTCCTATCAGTCACTCTGTACAGAATGACGCGACCTTATACACCTGTGCTCCCCTCAGTCACTCTGTACAGAATGAAGCGACCTTATACACCTGTGCTCCTCTCAGTCACTCTGTACAGAATGAAGCGACCTTATACACCTGTGCTCCTCAGTCACGTCTCTATAGAATGACGCATCCTTATACACCTGTACTCCTCTCAGTCACGTCTCTATAGAATGACGCATCCTTATACACCTGTGCTCCTCTCAGTCACGTCTCTATAGAATGACGCATCCTTATACACCTGTACTCCTCTCAGTCACTCTGTACAGAATGAAGCGACCTTATACACCTGTGCTCCTCTCAGTCACGTCTCTATAGAATGATGCATCCTTATACACCTGTGCTCCTCTCAGTCACGTCTCTATAGAATGACGCATCCTTATACACCTGTGCTCCTCTCAGTCACTCTGTACAGAATGACGCGACCTTATACACCTGTGCTCCTCTCAGTCACTCTGTACAGAATGACGCGACCTTATACACCTGTGCTCCTCTCAGTCACATCTCTATAGAATGACGCGTCCTTATACACCTGTGCTCCTCTCAGTCACGTCTCGTCCTTTATACACCTGTGCTCCTCTCAGTCACGTCTCTATAGAATGACGCATCCTTATACACCTGTACTCCTCTCAGCTGTGTCTCTACAGAATGACGCGTCCTTATACACCTGTACTCCTCTCAGTCACTCTGTACAGAATGAAGCGACCATATACACCTGTGCTCCTCTCAGTCACATCTCTATAGAATGACGCATCCTTATACACCTGTGCTCCTCTCAGTCACGTCTCTACAGAATGACGCATCCTTATACACCTGTGCTCCTCTCAGTCACTCTGTACAGAATGACGCGACCTTATACACCTGTGCTCCTCTCAGTCACGTCTCTATAGAATGACGCATCCTTATACACCTGTGCTCCTCTCAGTCACGTCTCTATAGAATGACGCATCCTTATACACCTGTACTCCTCTCAGTCACGTCTCTATAGAATGACGCATCCTTATACACCTGTACTCCTCTCAGTCACTCTGTACAGAATGAAGTGACCTTATACACCTGTGCTCCTCTCAGTCACGTCTCTATAGAATGACGCATCCTTATACACCTGTACTCCTCTCAGTCACGTCTCTCTAGAATGACACATCCTTATACACCTGTGCTCCTCTCAGTCACTCTGTACAGAATGACGCGACCTTATACACCTGTGCTCCTCTCAGTCACTCTGTACAGAATGACGCGTCCTTATACACCTGTACTCCTCTCAGTCACATCTCTATAGAATGACGCGTCCTTATACACCTGTGCTCCTCTCAGTCACGTCTCGTCCTTTATACACCTGTGCTCCTCTCAGTCACGTCTCTATAGAATGACACATCCTTATACACCTGTGCTCCTCTCAGTCACTTCTCTACAGAATGACGCGTCCTTATACACCTGTGCTCTTCTCAGTCCCGTCTCTACAGAATGACGCGTCCTTATACACCTGTGCTCCTCTCAGTCACGTCTCTATAGAATGACGCATCCTTATACACCTGTACTCCTCTCAGTCACGTCTCTCTAGAATGACACATCCTTATACACCTGTGCTCCTCTCAGTCACTCTGTACAGAATGACGCGACCTTATACACCTGTGCTCCTCTCAGTCACATCTCTATAGAATGACGCGTCCTTATACACCTGTGCTCCTCTCAGTCACGTCTCGTCCTTTATACACCTGTGCTCCTCTCAGTCACGTCTCTATAGAATGACGCATCCTTATACACCTGTACTCCTCTCAGCTGTGTCTCTACAGAATGACGCGACCTTATACACCTGTGCTCCTCTCATTCACTCTGTACAGAATGACGCGACCTTATACACCTGTGCTCCTCTCAGTCACTCTGTACAGAATGAAGCGACCTTATACACCTGTACTCCTCTCAGTCACGTCTCTATAGAATGACGCATCCTTATACACCTGTGCTCCCCTCAGTCACGTCTCTATAGAATGACGCATCCTTCTACACCTGTGCTCCTCTCAGTCACGCCTCTATAGAATGACGCATCCTTATACACCTGTGCTCCTCTCAGTCACGCCTCTATAGAATGACGCATCCTTATACACCTGTGCTCCTCTCATTCACTCTGTACAGAATGACGCGACCTTATACACCTGTACTCCTCTCAGTCACTCTGTACAGAATGACGCGACCTTATACACCTGTGCTCCCCTCAGTCACTTCTCTACAGAATGACGCGTCCTTATACACCTGTGCTCCTCTCAGTCACGTCTCTATAGAATGACGCATCCTTATACACCTGTACTCCTCTCAGCTGTGTCTCTACAGAATGACGCGACCTTATACACCTGTGCTCCTCTCAGTCACTCTGTACAGAATGACGCAACCTTATACACCTGTGCTCCTCTCAGTCACTCTGTACAGAATGAAGCGACCTTATACACCTGTACTCCTCTCAGTCACGTCTCTATAGAATGACGCATCCTTATACACCTGTGCTCCCCTCAGTCACGTCTCTATAGAATGACGCATCCTTCTACACCTGTGCTCCTCTCAGTCACGCCTCTATAGAATGACGCATCCTTATACACCTGTGCTCCTCTCAGTCACGCCTCTATAGAATGACGCATCCTTATACACCTGTGCTCCTCTCATTCACTCTGTACAGAATGACGCGACCTTATACACCTGTACTCCTCTCAGTCACTCTGTACAGAATGACGCGACCTTATACACCTGTGCTCCCCTCAGTCACTTCTCTACAGAATGACGCGTCCTTATACACCTGTGCTCCTCTCAGTCACGTCTCTATAGAATGACGCATCCTTATACACCTGTACTCCTCTCAGTCACGTCTCTATAGAATGACGCATCCTTATACTCCTGTGCTCCTCTCAGTCACATCTCTATAGAATGACGCATCCTTATACACCTGTGCTCCTCTCAGTCACTCTGTACAGAATGACGCGACCTTATACACCTGTGCTCCTCTCAGTCACTCTGTACAGAATGACGCATCCTTATACACCTGTGCTCCTCTCAGTCACGTCTCGTCCTTTATACACCTGTGCTCTTCTCAGTCACTCTCTATAGAATGACGCGTCCTTATACACCTGTGCTCCTCTCAGTCACTCTCTATAGAATGACGCATCCTTATACACCTGTGCTCCTCTCAGTCACTTATACAGATGGTCACTCATTTTACTCTTTTACCATTAAAGAGGTTTTTGAAAGGAAAGTGTATTTTCTCATGTACTGTGGCTATACATACAATCTAACTTGGAGAACTAAAAATAATTTGCTTTCTTTTTTCTTCATAAAAAAAAAAAGGAATTTTAATAAATGGAAAGATAAACGTGAATTCATACAAAAAACACTCTTAAATGTACCAATAAAGTATCTTAAAGTTCCATGTTATTACTACTATATAAAACGGTGAATGGTAATAAAGTTATTTCCAAAGACAGAGAGAGAGAGTGAGTAGTTTGTTCCTGGCAATACTCCATGTTGGCAATATCTGTCCTGTGTATTCCACTCCGTACTGTCCTGCTCTCCCTGGCTGGTGTGTGCCCTTCCACTGACCTTGCCTGATTTACTAAACTTTCCACATTACAGCTCTACGTACATAGGCTGAACCATGGGTCTTTCACTGGGGATTTGTTTAAACAAACCTAGGAGGAAACACAGCCGTGTGGACTGACGGGACAAACTCTAAGTCAGACCCAAGCATTGGGGCCTCTATGGTATAGAGACCCTATAAAATGTTGAGAGGTGGCAATGTTGCGTGTTTACCTTCTCTTTTAACTTAAGGGGTTATTGGGAAGAGAAGACAAATAATGGCCCCTCTCCTGGATTGCCAGTTCTGCAGTTATAATTACTAGCACCATTTAAAGTATAACTGTTATACCTTCACATTATTGTTACATTACAACAATGTAAGGGTAAATAATATAGGGTTATAGTCCCTTTAATTGTAGCACGTCGGCATAAAAAAATAAAATATAAATTTAACTAGTAGTCTGAATGGATACAGAGTCCGACCATTGCCTCGGCTTGATCTGCTCTGCCCAAGAGATCTCCCTCTGTGCGTTCCGCCTGCCGTTACCCCCTGTGCACTGAATGGGTAATCAAATACTGCAGCTTCATCTGTCATAACTTCTGCGGGAATCTAGCCAGATCTGTTTGTGCCCAGCCCAGGCAGCGAGTGATGTTTCTCTCTCAGCACACATGAGCTAACCTCAATCTCATCGCAAGGATGGCGAAATCCACATCACCTACAAATCATTCAGCGGAGAAGGTCTAAACTAGACCTCTCTTGGCACGTCAGCCCTGTCATTGTGACAGGTAATTACACCCTCTACATTCTGACACTTGCCTATCAAAATAAGGCGTGTGTCCTAAAATATTCCGGCAAGACTCTACCTGACAACGGATTAGCAGAGGTACCTGAGTATCAGTCACGTGTCGCTACCGAGGCCTCCGTTTCTATATATGGAAAGGTTGTAATGTTTAGATGATATAGAAAACACTTTTTTGCTAGAGGACATAGTAATATGTTCTCTGTTATATAAAGGTTTTTCTATTAATATTCTGGATTAAAAATGTAACGATGAAGTTAATATGCCAGTAGTGCTAATCTGTTCTGCTTCTGGAGCGACTATGATTTGTCACCTTAACACAGGAGACAGCCTCTAAAGTACCAGGGTAAGGCCGGTACAGATACAGAGCGGACAGGGACTTATTGGCTAAAGAACAAGGGAAAAAGAAAGACACTCTCTGTGAAAGTAACATGTTAGGTGTAATAGTCTGCAGCTTGCAGGCTTCAACAAGTTTGGCCAATGTTTTAAAGGAGCAATTGTTTATAAAGGCAAATACTGACTGGTTTTGCCTTTAAATGATTGCTCCTTTAAAACATGGGCCAGACTTGCTGCCTGCCAGTTATAGGCTATTACATTTACCTCATAGCATATCTTCAGGTTGTTTTGCAATCTAGCAATCTCTGTGCAGGAATAACTGCATGCCATTCTGCTACTTTTACCTCATGATTTTGTTGTCTGTTAGTGTACACTTTTGTTTTTGCGTTTGATCTATACTCTGCCCGTGTATATTACTAATGGAGGACACACAGAGAATGGGAGACAGGCGATGCTCCCACAATGCACTGCAAGGATCCATACTCACATATACATCAAGGGCCTCAGAGGTGGGACCGGAGGCAGTGAATGACTCCCCCTCCTGCTCATCGCGGCCAGGTTGGGTGTAGGTAAACACAGTATTGCCTGCCTCGTATTTTCCAGGTGGATCTATCGCCCAGTTCCCATTAATGACAGACTTCCCTGCACGGTTCCTCAGAGCTGAAAACAGGGTTAGGAGACATTAAAATTCATGATATAGGCCAACATAAGGCTATTCTAGCATAAGGCTATTGTAACGTTCTATCAGGTTACACAGAGCTGTCCTACCCATTGCACGTACGGTTTCCACTTGTCTGCACATCATTCACCATACTACTCGTCAGAGCACCACAAGTCCTTTTTAAGATACAGCCTTCACTGGGCTGCACATCTATGGCCCTCATTCCGAGTTGATCGCTCGGTATTTTTCATCGCATCGCAGTGAAATTCCGCTTAGTACGCATGCGCAATATTCGCACTGCGACTGCGCCAAGTAATTTTACAATGGAGATAGTATTTTTACTCACGGCTTTTTCATCGCTCCGGCGATCGTAATGTGATTGACAGGAAATGGGTGTTACTGGGCGGAAACAGGCCGTTTTATGGGCGTGCGGGAAAAAACGCTACCGTTTCCGGAAAAAACGCAGGAGTGGCCGGGGAAACGGGGGAGTGTCTGGGCGAACGCTGGGTGTGTTTGTGACGTCAAAACAGGAACGACAAGCACTGAACTGATCGCACAGGCAGAGTAAGTCTGAAGCTACTCTGAAACTGCTAAGTAGTTAGTAATCGCAATATTGCGAATACATCGGTCGCAATTTTAAGAAGCTAAGATTCACTCCCAGTAGGCGGCGGCTTAGCGTGTGTAACTCTGCTAAAATCGCCTTGCGAGCGATCAACTCGGAATGAGGGCCTATATTCTGACCTCATACATCCTTCAGCAGTGTAACCCTCTGTATTCTTCTCAGTACTTACCTTCTACTCCTGCCTTTCCGGCACATTCACATTATTTCCAGTAGCTTCTGACTACACACTTCATGCTTCTATGTGTTGGGTTACATTCTGCCAACATTCATCATATCAACACAGCTGAAACATCGATATGATTAGAATGTCAACAAAACAGCCCTGGTGGTCCAGTGGTTTCATGCCTTGTTCAGTGGGTCCAGTGGTGTCTTCCAGGTGATAGGTTGTCTTTCAGCATACAGTGGTAACAGCGCTAATCCTCCCCCTAGTGCATAACTCTAACCCCCCACTCCTGCAATTTAACCCTACCCCTTCCCTCCCGCTGCCTAACCCTAATCGCCCACTTCTGCAGTCTAATCCTCCCCCTAGTGCCTAACCCTAATCCTCCCCCTAGTGCCTAACCCTAATCCTCCCCCTAGTGCCTAACCCTATTCCTCCCCCTAGTGCCTAACCCTAATCCTCCCCCTAGTGCCTAACCCTAATCCTCCCCCTAGTGCCTAACCCTAATCCTCCCCCTAGTGCCTAACCCTAATCCTCCCCCTAGTGCCTAACCCTAATCCTCCCCCTAGTGCCTAACCCTATTCCTCCCCCACCCCTGCTGCCTAACCCTAATCCTCCACCCCTGCTGCCTAACCCTAATCCTCCCCCTAGTGCCTAACCCTATTCCTCCCCCACCCCTGCTGCCTAACCCTAACCTCCCCCTAGTGCCTAACCCTAATCCTCCACCCCTGCTGCCTAACCCTAACCTCCCCCTAGTGCCTAACCCTAATCCTCCACCCCTGCTGCCTAACCCTAACCTCCCCCTAGTGCCTAACCCTAATCCTCCACCCCTGCTGCCTAACCCTAACCTCCCCCTAGTGCCTAACCCTAATCCTCCACCCCTGCTGCCTAACCCTAATCCTCCCCCTAGTGCCTAACCCTATTCCTCCCCCACCCCTGCTGCCTAACCCTAATCCTCCCCCTAGTGCCTAACCCTATTCCTCCCCCACCCCTGCTGCCTAACCCTAATCCTCCACCCCTGCTGCCTAACCCTAATCCTCCCCCTAGTGCCTAACCCTATTCCTCCCCCACCCCTGCTGCCTAACCCTAATCCTCCACCCCTGCTGCCTAACCCTAATCCTCCCCCTAGTGCCTAACCCTATTCCTCCCCCACCCCTGCTGCCTAACCCTAACCTCCCCCTAGTGCCTAACCCTAATCCTCCACCCCTGCTGCCTAACCCTAACCTCCCCCTAGTGCCTAACCCTAATCCTCCACCCCTGCTGCCTAACCCTAACCTCCCCCTAGTGCCTAACCCTAATCCTCCACCCCTGCTGCCTAACCCTAATCCTCCCCCTAGTGCCTAACCCTATTCCTCCCCCACCCCTGCTGCCTAACCCTAATCCTCCCCCTAGTGCCTAACCCTATTCCTCCCCCACCCCTGCTGCCTAACCCTAATCCTCCACCCCTGCTGCCTAACCCTAATCCTCCCCCTAGTGCCTAACCCTATTCCTCCCCCACCCCTGCTGCCTAACCCTAATCCTCCACCCCTGCTGCCTAACCCTAATCCTCCCCCTAGTGCCTAACCCTATTCCTCCCCCACCCCTGCTGCCTAACCCTAACCTCCCCCTAGTGCCTAACCCTAATCCTCCACCCCTGCTGCCTAACCCTAACCTCCCCCTAGTGCCTAACCCTAATCCTCCACCCCTGCTGCCTAACCCTAACCTCCCCCTAGTGCCTAACCCTAATCCTCCACCCCTGCTGCCTAACCCTAATCCTCCCCCTAGTGCCTAACCCTATTCCTCCCCCACCCCTGCTGCCTAACCCTAATCCTCCCCCTAGTGCCTAACCCTATTCCTCCCCCACCCCTGCTGCCTAACCCTAATCCTCCACCCCTGCTGCCTAACCCTAATCCTCCACCTAGTGCCTAACTCTAATCCCCCACCCCTGCTGCCTAACCCTAACCTCCCCCTAGTGCCTAACCCTCCACCCCTGCTGCCTAACCCTAATCCTCCCCCTAGTGCCTAACCCTATTCCTCCCCCACCCCTGCTGCCTAACCCTAATCCTCCCCCTAGTGCCTAACCCTAATCCTCCCCCTAGTGCCTAACCCTATTCCTCCCCCACCCCTGCTGCCTAACCCTAATCCTCCACCCCTGCTGCCTAACCCTAACCTCCCCCTAGTGCCTAACCCTAATCCTCCACCCCTGCTGCCTAACCCTAATCCTCCCCCTAGTGCCTAACCCTATTCCTCCCCCACCCCTGCTGCCTAACCCTAATCCTCCCCCTAGTGCCTAACCCTATTCCTCCCCCACCCCTGCTGCCTAACCCTAATCCTCCACCCCTGCTGCCTAACCCTAATCCTCCCCCTAGTGCCTAACCCTAATCCCCCACCCCTGCTGCCTAACCCTAACCTCCCCCTAGTGCCTAACCCTAATCCTCCACCCCTGCTGCCTAACCCTAATCCTCCACCCCTGCTGCCTAACCCTAATCCTCCCCCTAGTGCCTAACCCTAATCCTCCACCCCTGCTGCCTAACCCTAATCCTCCACCCCTGCTGCCTAACCCTAATCCTCCCCCTAGTGCCTAACCCTAATCCCCCACCCCTGCTGCCTAACCCTAACCTCCCCCTAGTGCCTAACCCTAATCCCCCACCACTGCTGCCTAACCCTAATCCCACAACCCCTGCTGCCTAAAACTAATCCCCCACTCCTGCTGCCTAACCCTAATCCCCCACTCCTGCAGCCAAACCCTAATGTCGGCATTTTGCAGAATGTTGACATTTCATATACAGACATTCTGCAGACATTCCATACATATCAACATCATCTTTACTGTGGACATTGTGACTATCCCCCTCCTACACCTCTACATTTACTGCAATACTAACATTATACATTATTTTCTTGGCTGGATGTAGGTCCGTCATTCTACTAAACTTTTATATAGAAACATAGAATGTGACGGCAGATAAGAACCACTTGGCCCATGTATTCTGTCCAGGTACACACACTTACACACTTGGATTAATGTTTGTCGTAAACCAATAAGCCTACCAGCATATTTTTGCAGTGTGGGAGGAAACCGGAGTACCCGCAGGAAACCCACGCCAGCACGAGGAGAATATACAAACTCCACACAGTTAGATCCATGGTTGGAATTGAACCCATGACCTCAGTGCTGTGAGGCAGTAGTGCTAACCATTACACCGTCCGTATAGCCTTCACTCATTTGGATTTCTTTATCCTATGGCTAGATAGGTCTATTCTCTGCTCTTCTGAGCATCAGCCATACTGACACTTACCTGAATATCAACACTATGGGGGCTATACAAACAGCTGGGAGGTTCCACACTAATACGACGCTTGATATATGGGCAGGAAAACCGCTCTAGCTCATGTCCCACAGAGGTGCGAGCAAGCAATATACTGTAATAACAGAACCTTCCTCTATAATCCACCCCTGCTGACTGTTACATTTATTACTTACCCAGGTAGTTGGGGCTCCAGGTGAGTTCTCGGACACTGATTTGTGTGGCCCCTTTGGGGATCTCCAGGATCTTGTGGTAGCCAATAGGAACATTTATCTCCTTGAAAGTGCCTGTAATGAACTTGCAGGTAGAGCCATCTCCGCCACACACCCCGCAGGTATCCAGAGTGCTGTTAGATCCTAGTATCCCATCGCATCCTGGGCTCTGCAGAGGGGGACATATTAAGCAATATCATTACCTTGCAAATCCCTCACGCCAGTCTCTTGGTACTGACAACATAATGTGTTACAGACCTGGGTTCCTCTGGCTGGAAAGATTTAATTATGACATTTATGTATTAGCGACTTTCCACTCATAGGCCCCCTGACAGATGTGACCAAGAACAGCAATATATTATGAAATGTCCTGCAATGTCCAGCCACCAACGGAACGGAATCACAAACAGCCCAATCTCTATTATATGAAAGAACATTGATAACCTTTGTTTAATGTACAGTATGGAGTTTGTTTGAGCTACACAAAGTTAATGCCAGGTGAAGCTGTTGGGGTTCAGACTCGGAGGCCTAGTCATTATCTTTAACAGAAGGGGAAAATACACATTTACTTTTGTAAAACCTAAGTGCGGCCCCCGTTCATTAAACATATAATGCAGAAACATCCTGCTTACCTATCGCCACGGAAACGGAACACGATCTCTATGCGCCAGTATGGGGACCTCCTTACTTCTCAATTCATCAAACTCCAAAAATAAATAATTTTCAGAAATCGGACTGTGAGAACGAACAGACGCCATCTTCAGGTGATGTCCGTTCTCCGAGCCCTGCTCCTATGGGAAAGAGCTTCAGATTGCAAAGAGGGATACACCTCTCCACCCCTGTTTGGCTTCCTCCACCGGACATCAGGCTCTTGGAGTTTCAGGTCAGGTGTCACTGCACCAGAGCAATGTTGAATTGATCCGATATTTTATTCTCCACCGCTGTTATGCGAGAGAGTTGGATAGTAAATTAGCACTGTTTGTTGAACAGATCCCTTGGGGTTGATTCATTCAAAGATGGAAATCCTCGTCGCAGTTGAATACTGTACGTGTGTTTCCACAGACAATAGATTGCTGGGCTATGATGTGGGGAATTGCAGGAGAAGAGGGATCCAAGAGACAGTCTCCCTGTCACTTGGGAGAGTAGGTAAGCCTGATGAAGTGTCATGATTAATGTACGAGTCCCTCTCTACTCCAAGAGCATTTGGCATACCACCCAACATTAGGCTTCATCCTAAGAAAGCCAAATTGTGTGCATCACCATGTATAAAGAGGACATGGGTACGCAGGAGGGTCTGATTACACCCTCCTGAGGGGTTCTTAGCACTTTATAAATGGCAGGCAGTTTCCCTCTAGTTACGCATGTCACCTGTTCAGAACATGTGACAGCTGGGGGAGTCGGACACTCCCCTTACCTCGGGACTGTTGTGCCCAAACTAGGACAGTTTGATGGTACGCATACAGTAATGTTACGTGATTTACAATACGGTTTGGGTTACGAGGAAACATCATTTTAGACTGAGTATTATACGGACAAAGGGGTCTATTTATGAAGCAGTGAAAAGAGTGAAGAAGTGAGCCTGTGGAGAAGTTACCCATGACAACCAATCAGCGGCTCTGTACAATTGTACAGTCTGTAAATGATAAATATTACTTCAATGCTGATTGGTTGCCATGGACAACTTCTCCACTGGCTCACTTCTCTACGCTTTTCACTGCTTCCTGAATAGACTAGTTTCAATGGTTGTCAGTCATGTCAAAGAGACGCTGTCAGGCAGCCAGCCGTCTCCCAGCGTTTGTGTTCCAGATCAGACATACAGATGCATCCCCATACAGCTAGTGTCTATACACCATACGGCACAAGCCTCCTGGCATGTCTGAGATGCCCTGAGAGGTGTAGCGTCTTTCTTAAAATTATACAACTTGCGTCACAGACGCAGCGAGACAGCACTCACAGTGTACAGGAGACGCTGGGCTGCGACTTTAGCCGCACAAGATTTCGTCTTAGACACGTAGAAAGTCTTAGGTGAAGCACAACAGAACTTGGCGTGAGAGAAAACCGCGGCCGCTGCATCACAGCACTTTTTGCACAAACTCAGACACACCTGTAATCCGGCAATGTAGTTTTGTCGCACCCAATTACTTTATACAAATTTGCCACACATATTGTGCTTGATGCAGCCGATTCCCCTGGAATTTGGCACGCCGAGAGGGTCTGTTTGGCGCAACTGAAGCCCCAGTGTAAGAGGACACCTCTGTAACTACCTGCCCAAAATATCATCCAGATCCCACAATTCACAACAATTCTCATGGATTTTGACTTGTGTAGATATTTCTTATATGAAATGTACAGTCTTGAAGTTTTTGGCCAAGAGAGCGGCTCATGAGAGAGTCTGGCTACGTGTGGAACCATGCCCTGGATGTATACGGAGGCCTGGATTTCCATGCCAGACCAACTCCCTGGAATGACTATAGAAAGGGACCTCTCTGAGAGGGAAGCAGACGCTCTGGCTGCTGGCATTAGCGACTGACTGAGACCATAGATCATGGAAGACGTATTGGGATACAAGCCAGAGGGGACCTGGTGATCAGCAATGGGGCCTCTTCTCTGGTGACTATGTCTGGAGCCGAATACCAGACGCTCCAGCAGTTACGGCACATGCAATACGCAATGCAATCTGCGCAGGTACGGAGAGGAACTGGAATAATTACGCTCCTGGACATTAGAAGCCATAAAGCAGAGCTGTGACTGTATAAAGGTAACACATTTCTACCGAATGCTTTTATACTGGATATCAATATCTGGGTAAAGTCCTTAGAATTGAATTCAACAGGTAAACAGTAAATCATACCCAAGCGATCCTTATATATAGTGATTTTATCACATAACTACGTCGGGATCGGTATGAAGGTTTTTTAGCTTAGCAGAAGTGCGAACGAAAGGATCGCAGAGCGGCTACAAAATTATTTTGTGCAGTCTCAGAGTAGCTCCAGACCTACTCAGCGCTTGCGATCACTTCAGACTGTTCAGTTCCTGTTTTGATGTCACGAACACGCCCTGCGTTCGCCCACCCACGCCTGCGTTTTTCCTGGCACACCTGCGTTTTTACCAACACTCCCTGAAAACGATCAGTTGACACCCAGAAACGCCCACTTCATGTCAATCACTCTGCAGCCAGCAGTGTGACTGAAAAGCTTCGCTAGACATTGTGTGAAACTACACAGTTAATTGTAATAGTATGACGCGCGCGCGCATTGCGCTGCATATGCATAAGTGCCGATTTTTTGTCTGATCGCTGCGCAGCGAACGAATGCAGCTAGCGATCAACTCGGAATGACCCCCGAAATACCTACAATCAAAATCCCGGCTGTCGAAATCCTGACATCAATTGACCGACGGTTAAAATCCCAACAAGGTCAAAATCCCGACATTTAAAATACAGACAAGGTCAAAATGCCAACGTGAGTTTTTTAATTTTTTGGTGTGGTGTGTATGTCGACATAGGTCGACATGGACACCATATAAGTGTACCGCGTCCCCTTGCATGGCTCACTGCGCTTGGCACACTATTATATTCCCCCTCCAGGTCCACTGCGATGGCAAAGTATGAACAAGTCGGTTTCAATCAAAAAAATCATGAAAAACTCATGTCGCCATTTTGACCTGTTGACATATTACATGTCGGTATTTTGACCTGTTGACATATTACATGTCGGCATTCTGACCTGTTGACATATGACATGTCGGTATTTTAACCTTGTCGGTATTTTGTCCATGTTAGGATTTCGATTGTCGGTAAATTGACTGCATCCCACTACGTCGTCTTGGTGCTGTCACCAGGCTGCCTCTTATCGCTCTACACTCCCCTCCAACCATCCACTACACCAGCAGGCAGGCATGGCTCTGCAGCAGCCAACAGGTCATACCTCCCAGCTTCCAGCCCATGGGACAATGCTACCTACATAGAGATTGCGGGGCCCCGAGACCAGCAGAGTTGGGAGGTTTGGCGCTGCTCCTTTACTCTGCCACTACAGTGAGAGTACTCTAGTACTGTAGAAGGCCTGTACTCTGGCACCACTGTCTGGCATCTAACGCGTCTGCCAGTTCATTCTGGCACAGACGTAACAGACTCTTCCATTTCATCTTGGAAGACCTCTCGCCGCCTCACACTCAATCATTCCAACACAGAGCGAACAACATTCCAACCGGCATCCAGAGGTGACCTACCCGACATCTTAATTGTGACTGACAATACAACAATAAACCCCATCCCTCCGGCTCGCTGCTTAGGTGTCGTCATTCAGTCAGAACCCAAATTCTGTTACCTGCATCTAAGGACCATGTCCCTATTCCGCAATAGGCCGACATCTCACACAAGAAGCTAATGCACATGGGGCCTAATTCAAGGATTATTGCAAAACAACATTTTCTTCTAATAGGCAAAACCATGTGCAGTGCAGGGGAGGCAGATGTAACATGTGCAGAGAGTTAGATTTGGATGAGTTATATTGTTTCTGTTCAGGGTAAATACTGCCTGCTTAATTTCTATACTGCAATTTAGATTTCAATTTTAACACACCCCACCCAAACCTCTCTGCACATGTTATATCTGCCCCACCTGCAGTGCACATGATAATGCCCATTAGAGGAAAATGTGGTTTTGCAATCAACCTTGAATTAGACCCATAATGCACAAATTATCTACAGCGTTGTATGCTTCCCCTAACCAGACTCCAGTAGCGCACGGAGGGGGGGGGGTTCTGGTTGCACAGAAACCCTTCCCCCCGATGGACTGAATTTACTTTCTAGAGATGGAGACAGCTGTGTCTCCGTCTCAAGAAAAGCCGCGACCGATCGCGTTCGCAGCTACCGCTGCAGGGAGCTCTTACCAGCAGTCTCCCTACACAGCATCAGTCAATGAGAGGGAGCTACTCGTGCATAGCAACTCCATATGTCTTCCTCACTGTGTCCTCTGCAGCTTCCGGGTGCTGTATGTGTGCACTGTATTTGTCTGTTTTACAGTGTGTTGTGTTATGTATGTGCAGTCTGTGTTTGGGAATCTTTATATATATATATATATATATATATATATATATATATATACACACATACATACATACATACACATACATATAACATGTGTGTGTGCGTATATATATATATATATATATATATATATATATATATATATATATATATATATACACACACACATACATACATATACACACACACACACACACACACACACACACACACACACACACACTGCATGTTAGTGTGGCTTCCAGAAACATGCTGGGTTGGGGTAATGAAGTGCACACTGCAAGGCGCCAGCTGTGTGACCCTGATGCCCTGTATATTAGCAGGACCCTGTGTAACCTGGCCCAGTACGGGTTAACAGACACAGAGATCTTGGCTGCTATGAAACATCCCATTGTCTCTCGGTGCAGTCAAGTACTTTCTCTGGAACTGGACCAGTGGTTCTGGCTGCACATCACAAGGGCTGGAGGCATTGTGCTCTCGCATGTGGTCTCAATAGCTGCCGGAGACACTGTCTGCGTGTTTGGAGTACGGCTCTGTCTCCTACGGGTCTGTCTGCCATCCGTGTTACCTACAACCTTTCCCCAGCATGAACTCCTCTCGCAGGCGAGTGAATAGCAGTTACACGGCGAAGGGGTCGGCTGCCCAGAGGTCGGCTTTGTTTTTGTAATCGGCTGGAGGCGTGAGATTCATCCGCCAACCCTGCAAGATCTTTGCTTAAAAAATATTATTTGAATTGGATGATAGTATTGGTCCCCCGACCGGCGGCGAAAGCCTTTCCGTAGCCTTATTTTTACCCTTCAGCTCATCTGTAACGCAGGGTAATGATAAGGTCACATACTGCCCTGGAGAGTAATAGGAAGGTTTAGAGACATGATGTACAAATCACGGGAATGCGGACGATTTTATAATCCGCAGGTAAAGACACAGAGAGCGCACATCAACACACTAATATTAGTCTGGCGGAGATGGTTCTGCTTATGGAAAAAGCACAATGCTGTAAACACAACATCTTATAAGCCAAGGCTGCTCCGGGCCACCGCTGGACCAGCAATGATAAATTCTGATAGCTCCTATTCACGGTAATAATCAATTATGAATCGCAAGGATGGATTAAATACACACAGGGACAAGCGATCGCATTAGCGAATACTTCAATATCAGTATCTGGCAATGCTACTGTGCCTGCACTGCCTGCTGACTCTGCCTGTGCGGCGGCCATTGCAGGGAGGGTTCCTACAGAACCCTCCCCCTATATTTTGTTGGAAATGTGTGTACAGGCTGAGGATGTCAGAGTCTCTGCACACACCAGCAGATGCCTTACAACCACGAACAGACCAGTTACTTAACCAGTTAAGTGGTGCTATTGGAGATAAAGCAGGCACAGCCGTACTCACTGTTATACACACTGGTAAATGGAGCTTGAGCAGAGCAGGGTGTAGGTACCGATTAGAGGTTCAGGATGCTGGAACAGCAGTTATATCACAGGTAATGCAGGCGTCACTACAGCTAAGACTACCGTCTTCCACTGTTTAAGATGGCTCTGCAAATGATAAGCAGTAGAATGTGTGGCCATCTTGGTACGGGGAATGAAGCTACCCTGGAGGAGGAGCAGCAACATGGAGACTGGGAAGTAGCGTACTCCACTTTCAACACTTTTCTGGAGTGTGTAGCCCATAGGCTACAGCAGCTCTCGCCATCTGAAGATGGAATTTGCTATTGGGACCAAGTTCCCGAATTCTTGGTAAATCCGACAGCCTAGAAGCCCCCATTGAAACCTACGGGGGCTGCTACTACTGTCAAAAAAGGAGGGACCGCCTACATCTGTTCCGGTCCCTCCTTCTTACATACTGTTGATCCGTATTGTTTGCAGATATCTCCAGAGAATATCCCGCAAACATTGGGGCAGATATACTAACCTGGAGAAGGGATAAAGAAGTGATAAAGCAGTGATAAGTGCAAGGTGATAAACGCACCAGCCAATCAGCTCCAATATGTAAATTTACAGTTAGGAGCCGATTGGCTGGTGTGTTATCACCTTGCACTTATCACTTCTCCAGACTTAATACATCTGCCCCATTATTTGCTAAGCATGCCCCATAGGGAAAAAGACTAGTTATATCCACTGCAGCTCCACCATGTAGGAAAAAAGAGGCAAACAACGATCTCAACTATTGAAAACGACTGCACGACTTGAATGTTACTGCGACTTTAAGAAATGGGACACGGAGAAAAGTAAACATCGCAGCAGTGAATCTTTTTTCTGAACTATTTTTTTTTTTTTATGTAACATGGTAGGTTCTTACATTTCCCTGCCAAACGAGTTAAATGGGATGTGTTGCGGTTATTATGACAGACAGTCGGGATCACACAGTACATCCACACCTCCTCCCTCCCCTGTAGCGCTGGCTGTGGAGATTGCAGAACTTGCAGCCTTCGGGGGACGCTTTATATAAGCTCTCTGAAATGTATGCAAAGTGCGTGCAAGTCAAACCTCCAGCTCTTATGGCTCCCTGGAGAGACAGCTTTGCTCATGTAATGGTTACAGCTGTGTAGTTACGGTGAGCCAGTGCTTTTACGTGTGAAAAAATATAGGAATTAATGCAGCCATATAAAGCGCCTCAGTCCCTCGCCCTCTTCTTCCTCTTCTGGCCAGTAACGGAGATTCTACATAAACACCCAACAAATGGCGATAATGACGCCAATATCTGAATGTAAAGGCCCCTATAATGTCATTCCAGATCTGAGATAGCTGTGAGATGGTAACACATCTGTATGGCGAGGCCTCCGAGATGTAACGCAGCTGGCGAAGAAGACACAAGGGGCTTGTCAAAGAGGAGATTAGAGCACACTTGGGGCATTGTGCCTGAGAGGCGCCTTGTCTCAATGTGCTAACAATATGTTGTAGCAGCATAAAAAAACATTCAAACCCAGCACTTACAGCAAAGCAGAACACTCGTGTGAAAAGAGATGGACGGCTGATCACGGGAACTGAAATTCGCGGTTACTGAAATTGTGATCATAGAACTGCAAGGCCATCCTGTCCTGGAGGAACATCTGGAGAACAACAGTAGAAGCCCATAGTTGCAGGATATCCCCCAAAACATCCTCTTTTTTTTTGTGAGGGGGTGGAAGGGTCCAAGAACATTGCAAGTGTCTAGATTCATCTAGAGAGGACCAGAACAGATATCGAAAAAAATCTACAAAACATTCCAAAGCTTGAAACCCAGATGCTAACTCCATCTTTGATGGCGTAAGCCAGAAGTTCTCAAACACAGTCCTCAAGGCACCTCAACGGTCCAGGTTTTAGGTATAACCATGGTTAAATCAAATTGACTGAAGTGCTACTTAAGTCACCTGTGGCCAAGCATGGATAAACTTGAAACATGGACCGTTGGGGTACCTTGAGGACCGCGTTTGAGAACCTCTGGCGTAAGCCATTGTAGCCTCCTGTCTACACGCCACAGCATTTTGAAGAAAAGGGATCTGAAGAACCCCCTGGTCTGTGAGCACCAGCCACGGTCTAACGATCGCACAAGCTCGTTAGTACGAAGAGTCCTTGAAACAGGAAGTAAAGTGACTGTATTAGTGATCGCTTTACGTGTGACAACGCAGGGATGGGCTCCGATGGCCCTGCGGTGTTTATTCATGCATTCGGGTGGGACAGAGTTTTATAGCGAAGATAATAAATTATAATGATTAGGTCTAAAATCCGATCATAAATATGTTACGAAACGCAGAGAGCATTAATCTCATGGATTATGAAAGGTACATACGGAGGGACTGGCTGATGATAGCTTATTAGTAGCCATTGTGTCGGTGAGGAACAAGTATAGTATGCAGATAGTTTTACTGCGGAGCTCTGTGATGACTCCAGATAAGCGGATCTCATTTGGAATAACCAGTGTTCCATCTGTATTTAGGACCCACATTACGCATCCATTTTTCAGGATAACCGAAACCTAAAAACAGTACAGAAAACTGGACAGGACAACCTATAACCTCACTGTCCTGGTGAAACCTAGGAAGTGGGAGCCGTAACACCACCTATACGCGGGTTCAGTATGTAATACTGGCGGTCGGGATACCGGCGGTCGCATGAATGAAAGCAGCATCCCGACACCGGACACGGTAAGTATTTTTTAGCCTCCCCACTCCCCTACCCTAATCCTAGGGGAGGTGGCGGCTGTGGCTAACCCTCTGGGGGTGGCATCTTCGCTAACCCAACGGGGGTGGCAGCTATGGCTATCCACTCCACCCCTAGTGCCTAACCCTAACCCATACCCCGATACTTCCCTTTGAGATGTTGGCCGTCGGTGTTCCGGCACCCGGCTCCTGTGTGGTGTCGGGATTCCGGCATCAGTCACATGCTAAAATGTCCCTTTGTGCTTTAGTGATTTGGGGGTCTATGTACTAAGCCTTGAAAAGAGATAAAGTGTATGGAGATACACCACCAACCCACCAGCTCTTAACTTAAAGGGATAAAAAGAAAACCGTTGATCTGTCCCTGTATTTGAAAAAGGGCAGTAAAGGCCCATGCACACTAGACAAGAAAATGAAAGTTCTCACGCAGAAGTGCCGATCTGAGCGAGATCCTTCACAATCTCGTCCAGTATGTTCACTAAATGTCGTTAACGATGCGCGCGCATCGTTAACAACCCACTCCCTCGACTGAAGATGTACAGACGAGGGAGGTCCTCATCAATGACAGCATGGGTGTCGCTCCCCATCCGTCACTGCCGCATCGGCACGTGTATATGCACTTGCCGATACCGCCGGGTCCCCACCGCCGTCAATATCGGCGTCGGCGGGTATCGGGTAATGTGTATGGGGCTTTAGGAGCTGGTTGGTTGGTACTTTGTCTCTGTCCACGGCTTTAGTATATAGACACCTTCGTCTTGCAGTGTGCACAGGTAAACTGAGCGTCTGTGATAACCTTGCACAGCAGTCAGTCTCACCTGCCACATCCCCTGTTCTGTTCACGCCAGTAACCTGACCCCAACTAACACCGTAAAATACACTAAGGGGCCTATTTATCAAACCCTTAAATCCTACGATATTGACCGTTGTTATGAGATTACAGCAATACTGAGTATCTCTGCTATTTATCAATACTGTGATGTAGGCTATATCCGAGATACATCCCGCATTACTTCCTAGTCCCTTATCTGTAGGGAAGACGCAGGGAACGTCCTCTCCAAGGCTCGTCCAGCGAGTACAGTGTCACTAAAGGATGTGGCTCGGTCCCCAAATTAGCAGTGTGGCTGTGACAAGTGACACATGGGTGATGACCAGTGTGAGGATGGCCACCTCGCTGGGTGGTCCCTGCAATGCTCAGTGCACAGCTTAAAGTGAAACAGCGCCGTACAGCCCCCTTTCATTTGTGTACTCTGGCGCTGCTCTCTGCCCCAGCTGGCTGGCTATCTCCTGCCTGTGATATATAACAGTGATATATAACAGGCTGGATCATTCAGTGGGAGAGAAAAGGCCCCAATGTAACTTTGTGAGAATGAGGGTAACAGAATTAATGATGCAGCAAGTTCCGTTCTGCGGATAATAGTTGCTGTACCAAATAGCCCGTTATTTCTCACTTCACTGTGTAAAGAGAATAGGAAATCCAAAGGAGGCCGGTGGGGCACCCAGGGGGCAGACAGCTAGCTTCCAGAGCCGAGTGGGCATTCATTAACTCAGTTCATCTGCATGGCATTCCTCCCTGTGGCCCAGCTCCATTTTACATTTTCACACGGCATTTCCCTGCATGTTGCGCACTATAAGTCCTGCTCTAAACACGCTGCAATTTATGGCGACAATAAACTTATGTAACTAGGGAACCTTTCCCTTTAAGGACACATCTGATTGACACGCTTTTCTGTTTTTAATAATCTTATCGTAACTTATCAAACTGGTCCCCCCTGCGGATTTGCCCCTGCCGTCCACTCTCCCTCTCTATAGAGGGATATGTGTCAATGGCCCTCATTCCGAGTTGTTCGCTCGCAAGCTGCTTTTAGCAGCTTTACACACGCTAAGCCGCCGCCTACTGGGAGTGAATCTTAGCTTCTTAAAATTGCGAACAAAAGATTCTCAAAATTGCGATTACACACCTCTTAGCAGTTTCTGAGTAGCTCCAGACTTACTCGGCATCTGCGATCAGTTCAGTGCTTGTCGTTCCTGGTTTGATGTCACAAACACACCCAGCGTTCGCCCAGACACTCCTCCGTTTCTCCAGCCACTCCTGTGTTTTTCCCAGAAACGGTAGCGTTTTTTCGCACACACCCATAAAACGGCCAGTTTCCGCCCAGAAACACCCACTTCCTGTCAATTGCATCATCGAAACCCCCCCCCCCCCCCCCCACAAGACCACCCACTGTCTCGGATAGCTGCGCGGAGGGGGGGAGAGGGTCGATGGCTGCAGGGGCATACGGGAGGTGTAGGATCGCTATTGGAGACTTGGACACCAGGAAGCTGGGAGTGCCACACGATTTTTGGGAGCCTCCCGGCCATTCCAGGAGAGTATGATGTAGCGATTGTTCCTTTCCCCAATAGTTCCTCTAGTCCAGGCATTCCCAACCGCGGTCCTCAAGGCACACCAACAGTGCAGGTTTTAGTGATATCCAGGCTTCAGCACGGATGGTTAAATCAAAATAACTGAGGTACTAGTTAAGTCACCTGTGTTCAAGCCTGGATATCACTAAAACCAGGACTGTTAGTGTGCCTTGAGGACCGAGGTTGAGAAACACTGCTCTAGTCTATGGAGTGCAGTGGGATTATGGGAGCCTGTGGCCTACACATCACATCAGACCCCTACGTCTCACTGGTGCCCGTCTTCACATACCTCCCAACATCGTAGGGATGGCCATCGATGGTCTATGACCGATGGTAACCACGTTTACCATCGATGGGGGAGAACCAGATGGTTTCCCGCCATCGATGATAAAGCGCTATCAAATCTTTTTTTTTTCTTCTTTTTTTCTCCTGGGTGTCAGATACACGGAGCATAGCTCCGCCCCCGACACCCACGATGTCACGCCTCCAGGCCCTGATTGGCCCGCGACTCACTCAATATTAAAGGGTGTCAAAACCATTGATGGTTACCTTACAGATGGTTCCCACCATCAAGGTTATTCATCAACGGTAACATTGATGGATAACCCATTGGTGGCAATCCCTACAACATCGTCCACAGGAAACAGTCACTTTAGTGCACCAAAGGCGTGACCTCTGGAAAAGGGGGCATGACCTCTGCAACAGGGGGCGTGACTTCATGGAATGCCCGCAATCACAAGCCACGCCCTGTTTTCATCACAATGGGGGCATACCCAGCGCTCTGTGACCCCCAGCCTCCCTGCCTCCAGTGAATAGATGCTGTGTGCACACAGTCTATTCACCGCTGCAGCAGCGTAATGTATGCCAGGAGCCTCCCAACAGTAGCAGATCTTGCTATGGGCACATGGGATTTTTGCCCGGGGCGCCGCCTTCCGGAGGGCGCCGGCGCCATCTGGAGGGCGCCGCGCCATGTCAAGATCCGATAATGTTGGTCAGTGCCCCCCGATGCTGTGCGGCGCTGTGAAGGAAACTAGACGGGTAGACGCTACCCGTCTAGTTTCCCTTCGTGGAGAGGACCTTTGCTGTGCGGTTCACGATGACGTCATCGCGCACCGCACAGCATTGTGGGACTGGCACATAGACGCTAGAGGTCATAATTAACCACTAGTGTCTATGCTGTGCTATGGGAGAGACGTCATGACGTCTCTCCCATAGATCCGAGGAGCGGCGCCGGCGAAGGTGAGCAGCGGAGGTCAGCAGCTGTCGGGAATCAGGAGCGGGGATAGTAAGTATTAATTTATTTTTAATTTTTTTGTAAGCGGTGCTACTCTACAGGGGGCACAAATGGGGGCACAACTCTACAGGGGGCACAACTCTACAGGGGGCGTAACTGACCACGCCTCTGTATGAATCCACGCCCCTATTTCCGCCCGGGGCGCCACAAGGGCTAAAACTGGCCCTGCCTCCCAACTATCTCCCCCCACCCACCGCGGGACACTGCGACCCGCAGCTGAGACAGCCCCAAAAAACGGGACTGTCCCGTGAAAATGGGGACAGTTGGGAGGTATGTCTTAGTGAAATGATAGATTGCTTCCACTGTGTGTGTACTTCATAGATCCAGCTTAAATAGCTGTGTAATGCAGCAGCGGGCTATAAAGTGCTGTAAGGATGTGACAGACCCCTGTTTATCTTCACCTGCCCCTGCATGGATGCTCGGGTTTTTATTATAGCTGATTGAATAGGGAAAGCCTAACCAGGCCATAAAGTGTTATTCCTAGAGGACTAACAAGGTCAAAGAGATGAGGAAAGTCGCTGCCAGTTTCTGCTACCCTCTAATATAACGATCAGACGGAGCAGGCATCGCTTCCAATAAAACACAAAGCAAGCTGCATGCCATATGTCAAGTTATAATTGACCACAGCTGTGTCCAGTACAGCTTCCAGTTACCACAGAGGATACTGGGAGGTGATTATAGGAGTCTGAGAGGTCACACCAGTAGCAACGCACAGAGTGCTCAGCCAGGCAATACCCAGGCAGGGTCACGGGCATGGTGACAGCCTGGCATTTACAGACTGCTAATAATGGCGTGTTGCTAAGTTTACACAAAGACGTAAATCTTGCAGAGAGGTAAAACTATGGCACCTATACACTTGTAACATGCTAAACATTGATTACTGCATCAGTTCTGCCATGTGCCGAGAGACTTCGGGCCTGCTTCAGAAGTGGATGCACACCACAAGATGTGCCGATGTTGGTGCGGCAGAGCGATTTGCCACTGCCCATGCATTGTGTATGCACAAATGCGTTGTTGCGCACTGAGGAGCTGGTATTCAGACTAGAGAGGGAAAGCAACGGGCGCTCCTGGATGGAGCCTGGGAGGTGGCCTGAAGGGAGCGGAAAAAGAGGCCGCGTGCAGACGGAGATAACGCACCTGCCAGGTGCATGTGTCAATGGTGCACAGATGGCGGACTGCTTAGAACCACCACCGGAAGCAATTACGCCATGCACTGACAATGACGGTGAACATGGCATCCAAGTGGCATGAAAACACGGGGACTTTGGGGGTAATTCAGAGTTGATCGCAGCAGTAAATTTGTTAGCAGTTGTGCAAAACCATGGAGGTCATTCCGAGTTGTTCGCTCGCAAGCGGATTTTAGCAGATTTGCTCATGCTAAGCCGCCGCCTACTGGGAGTGAATCTTAGCATCTTAAAATTGCGAACGATGTATTCGCAATATTGCGATTACACACCTCGTAGCAGTTTCTGAGTAGCTCCAGACTTACTCGGCATCTGCGATCAGTTCAGTCAGTTTCGTTCCTGGTTTGACGTCACAAACACACCCAGCGTTCGCCCAGACACTCCTCCGTTCCTCCGGCCACTCCTGCGTTTTTTCCGGAAACGGTAGCGTTTTTTCCCACACGCCCATAAAACGGCCTGTTTCCGCCCAGTAACACCCATTTCCTGTCAATCACATTACGATCGCCAGAACGATGAAAAAGCCGTGAGTAAAATTACTAACTGCATAGCAAATTTACTTGGCGCAGTCGCAGTGCGAACATTGCGCATGCGCATTAAGCGGAAAATCGCTGCGATGCGAAGATTTTTACCGAGCGAACAACTCGGAATGAGGGCCCATGTGCACTGCAGGTGGGGCAGATGTAACATGTGTAGAGAGAGTTAGATTTGGGTGGGGTGTGTTTAAACTGAAATCTAAATTGCAGTGTAAAAATAAAGCAGCCAGTATTTACCCTGCACAGAAACAAAATAACCCACCCAAATCTAACTCTCTCTGCACATGTTACATCTTCTCCACCTGCAGTACACATGGTTTTGCCCAACTGCTAACAAATTTGCTGCTGCGATCAACTCTGAATTACCCCCTTTGTGCAATATCTGTTTTTGCTACAAATCAGTACAGCTACCACAATGCAGAAATGAAACATAGGATAGCTTTAATGACGTTTTTTTATTCCACAGAAGCCATGCCAAGCTTTCCTCTCCATGCCAAACACTGTAAACCATTACAGGAACCTACAGACACTTATTGTGTTACATCAGGTGCATCAAGAACGCCAAGCACACTGCAGGCAATATACCGCACTTCCATTGGCAAAACAGAGACATAGCAGTCCTACCAGTGTATTGTGTACAGTGCAGGGTAAGCAGTGGCGAAGCAGGGTGATTTTCCACACCCGTTCCCCGAACATGTGCCATCACGTCCTGAGGTCAGGCCCCCATCGAGACCAGGAACAAGGAGTGTCCGAAATTCCTAAGAACGCACCAGGCAGAGGCTCTACAGACTGCAGAGTGCGGTGCCAGGCATCCTGCAGTCAAATATAGGTTCTACTGGGCAGCTCTGCTGCCCCCTAGGTGCACCCTGATTAGCGGCACCTCTCACACACTCCTAGTTACAGCCCTCTATGTAAGTACCGTAGACGTAGGGGCTGCGTCAGAGCTGCAAGTAATTACGCTCGGACTGTGTGCATGTATCTACGTGCAGATATTCTCCCGTACGCTGTGACGAATGCATCTATACAACCACATACCTCTGTATACTTGGTTAATAAGCAGTCATCAGTATCAGTGCCCACTTACAACCAGCCCTATACCTAGTGCAAGAGACCTGTATAAAATCAGACAAATCTCTACATATGCCCAACCCCGTTAGGCTCATTCAGCCGCAAGTGTAGATGCCACTGAGATCACTGTGCTTGGCTATTGAGTATGCGCAGTTCCCAATACCGTAGGATCCAGCCGCAAAGCGTACCTGCATGTGGCCCATTAAATGACTTTACAAACACTCTGCCCAGATCAGATCCCATAGGTACTTCTGTAACACACACTGGATATGGGGACTGATTTATACCTGGTCGCTGGGCTGCAAAGTTTGCTGTCCTGCGTTCAGATAGTCGCCGTCCCCAGGGGGGAGTGTAAATTCACCGTGCAAGTGTGCGATCGCATGTGTACGCCGAGCTGCGATAATCCACTTTGTGCAGTCTATGCGCAGCCCAGGACTTACTCCTACAGTGTGATGAGAACAGAATGATCGGAGCCGGAGCGGACGTCACACACCCTCCATGAAAACGTTAGGGAACGCCTGCGTTTTTCCGGACGTTCCTGGATAACAGTCAGTTGCCACCCACAAACGGCCTCTTCCTGTCAATCACCTTTCGCACCATCCAGTCGCTGACCGGCGATGTCCGTTGTGGTTGTCCGACGCACGTTCGCATTACGGTGCATACGCATGCGCAGTTAGGACCCGATCGCCCGCTGTGTGAAAACGCACAGCAGCGACCAGATCTGAATCAGTCCCATAGAATGTACACAACATATATCGGAGCTGAATGGCAGGGGTTAACCAGGAATAATTCCGAAATATATCCCTTCACCTGATCTCTGCACACTGCATGCATTTCCTTGTCATATGTGAGGCTCTAGCCGACCTAATAACTATCGCAGAGGAAGAGCTGACACTTTTATCCTAAGATTCTTCATTCCGTCCATCCACAAGGAATGCTGGATCCAGTCCTGGTTACTGGCCACGCCCACTGATTACAGCAGGTAGAGTCATCAGGACACATCCACGTAGCGCATCTAAAAATATTCTCTAGCACTTGCCGTGCGCTGTGCAGGTTTTAGCATGTGCAGCTTCCACGGTAATATTAATAACAACATTTCCATTACGCCTCATTTATTTCAGCAGTCATTTTAACTCTTGGATGTATAAGAGAAGGATGCGATGTTAAGAATAATTGCAAAATGAGAGAGTATTTAAAGTGATATCAGGACCAGAATATTGTGTGTGGATGGATGGATGGATAGAGATAGAGATAGATAGATAGATAGATAGGCCCTCATTCCGAGTTGTTCGCTCGCTAGCAGATTTTAGCAGCATTGCACACGCTAGGCCGCCGCCCTCTGGGAGTGTACCTTAGATTAGCAGAATTGCGAATAGAAAATTCTTAGCAGTTTCTGAGTAGCTCGAGACTTACTCCTACACTGCGATCAGCTCAGGCCGTTTCGTTCCTGGTTTGACGTCACAAACACGCCCTGCGTTCGCTCAGCCACTCCCCCGTTTCTCCAGACACTCCCGCGTTTTTCCCTGACATGCCTGCGTATTTTAGCCAACGCCGGGAAAATGCTGAGTTACCGGCCAGAAACGCCCCTTTCCTGTCAATCATTTACCGAACACCAGTGCGACTGAAAAGCGCCGCAGACGCTACAGCATAACAGCAAAGTTTTTAGTAAAATAACTAAGCGCATGCGCCCTGCGTACCTTGCGCATGCACAGTAAGCGACTAATCACAGTATAGCGAAAATCGGCAATGAGCGAACAACTCGGAATGACCCCCATAGATAGATAGATAGATAGAGGTTAAGCAGCAGGTGGGGACAGTTATGCTTGGGGGTGGGGGGGGAGTTAGGGTTAGTGTTAGGATTAGTGGTACAGTTACAATACTCACTGCAATACATCAGGATTCTCACTGCTGGAATTTTGCACCAAACTCATGGTGGTGGAACCCAGCATATTGATAGGTCACGATAAAGCAATATGCACCATCTCAGTGCAGCGGGCAGATCACTGCTGTTGTGACATAAGTAGTGCCAATAAGTCCAGCCTGAAATAACAGGCATGACTAATAATAACTATTGTAATGATTGCTAGAAAACCATTGCTTTGGATTGTGCCTACTTCTTGAACCATGCAAGGTAATACTGGGTTCAATTGTCCTACACCACTAGGCTGTGTAGCCGGTATTGGCCTGCCACGGGCCAATTCACATGAGTGATGAAACTTGTTGTGAATGATAAAACTTGTTGCTTATGGTAAATGGTGCTCCAGCCAATCAGCTCCCAACTGTTCTTTTTCAAACGCAAGACAGTTGGGAGCTGCCACAGCTGACAGTTGGGAGCTGCCACAGCTGACAGTTGGGAGCTGCCACAGCTGACAGTTGGGAGCTGCCACAGCTGACAGTTGGGAGCTGCCACAGCTGACAGTTGGGAGCTGCCACAGCTGACAGTTGGGAGCGGAACACCTGGCAGCTAGGAGCGGAACACCTGGCAGCTAGGAGCGGAACACCTGGCAGCTAGGAGCGGAACACCTGGCAGCTAGGAGCTGATTGGCTGGGGCACCATGAATCATATGCAACAAGTTTTGCCATTCACACCGCGTTTTATCACTGATTGATAAATGAGGCCCTAAGAGAGAAGAGTCAGAGATGACAACTGCAGCTCCACAATAACACAGACAGGATATTACACAAAATAAAACAAGTAAAACTACTATCTGCTCATAGTTATTGTTATATTTATATGAAATGCTGCGAATAGGTTTCCTATGCTAAAGATTAGCCGGATCAACAACAAGGAGCTTCATTGAATTTGGTCTGCATACATTTTACCAGGATATGTGCCATGATATCACTAGATCTGCAAGCTCTAATCCAATCGGCTCTCTGTGCCCTGAGAGGGATTAAGACTAATTGTGGGCTGAAATAGGTGATTTAGGTCGCAATGCCTCCAGGAATGAAAATCTGCCGGAGAATTCCACTGAACATGTGATCTGGATGAACGGAGCGATATATAAAACCAGCACACAATAATCCGGTCACGGTACGATCTATTGGACCACACTCGTGTGATGCGGTACGGTCTCCTGCAAACGCCTGATGGGGGCAGGGATAGGAAATGAAAGTCCTGTTTGATTCCAGGATTGCAGACCACTGTCCAGGATAATAAAGCACATATGTCGGAGAGCGGAACCTGGAGCGGAGCCACGTCTCCTGGCAGCCAAGTGCTCCACGCAGCATGAATGCTGCCAATGCCCGACATGCATCTGTGGTTAAATCTACTGCAAAGCAATGGTGGAGGCTAGGGGGGGTCATTCCGAGTTGATCGCACACTGCAACTTTTTGCAGCCCATGCGATCATCTAGACGCCGCCCATGGGGGGAGTGTAATTTTGCATAGCAAGGCTGCGATCGCTTGTGCAGCCGTGCTACGCTAAACAAGTTTTGTGCAGAACAAGACCAGGGTAAGAGTTACTTACCCTGTGCGATCCATCCAGCGTTGCAGGTCCCAGAATGGACGTCAGACATCCGCCCTCCAAACGCCTGGACACACCTGCATTTGGATCTCCACGCCCAGAAAACGGTGAGTTGACACCCGATTCCGCCTTCCTCCTGCCAATCTTATTGCGGTCGCCGCTGCGACCACTTTCTTCGTTAGCGGCGTCGCTGCCCGGCGAAGCAACTACGCGCTTGCACAATGCGGCCACCGCCCATGCGCAGTTCCAACCCGAACGCACGGCTGAGAAGAAGCACAGCGTGCGATCGTGTCGGAATGACCCCCTAGGTGAGCCTGGCAGTATCAGAGCTGGGTTCATGTTATGGGAGCCTATAGGCATATAGGCACAGATGCACGTCACCCATTACTGCGCCACAGTGTGTGCATGGAACTAAGTGCGTATAACTGCCAATATGCTGGACATATCACTGCGGCTGGACCACCCCGATCCATAGGTGTCATCGTTATCTGCGCGCATTTTATCTGCAGCGAGCAAACGCGGAAGCCGCGCTCCGTGAATAGACTTGCCGTCAACTAGGCATCAGCTCTTAATCTTCCGTGTGCTAAACCACGCTCCATCGCCTGAGTGGTCATACCGTACACAGAATATACTCCGGAATTACCAGATCTGTCCCATCTCAGTATATGATGACACGTCTCCCACCCACCTACACAGTCCATGACATAAACTTACTGATATTTTGTCCATGATGTCATTTCTTTTTTTTTTTACGGATGAATGAAAAATATACAGTGTAGGAAAAAAGACGACGCTCTCAACTTTTGCCTCCCCTAGGAACAGGCGAATCCTGAAGAAGACATCTTTTTTTTTTTATAATTAGGCTATATAGACAACAGAAGGATTACATAGCGCCAATATTTTGGACCCATTGTTCCCAAGGCTGGCGGCTGTTCCCATTGTTGCCAGGATTTCCTTTCCCCATCCCAATTCTCTCCCCCTCTTTCCCCGTCTCGGTCTCCCCCTCTTTCCCTGTCTCTCTCTCCCACTCTTTTCCCCGTCTGTCTCCCCCTCTTTCCCCGTCTCTCTCTCCCACTCTTTTCCCGGTCTCTCTTTCCCACTCTTTTCCCCGTCTGTCTCCCCCTCTTTTCTCTATCTCTCCCACTCTTTTCCCCATCTGTCTCCCCCTCTTTTCCGTCTCTCTCCCACTCTTTTACCCGTCTGTCTCCCCCTCTATCCCCGTCTCTCTCCCACTCTTTTCCCCCTCTTTTCCCTGTCTCTCTCTCCCACTCTTTTCCCCGTCTGTCTCCCCGTTTCCCCGTCTCTCACCCACTCTTTTCCCTGTCTCTCTCCCCCTCTTTTCCCCGTCTCTCTCCCCGTCTCTCTCCCCCTCTTTTCCCCGTCTCTCTCCCCCTCTTTTCCCCGTCTCTCTCCCCCTCTTTTCCCTGTCTCTCTCCCCCTCTTTTACCCGTCTGTCTCCCCCTTTCCATGTCTCTCTCTCCCACTTTTCCCCGTCTGTCTCCCCCTTTTCCATGTCTCTCTCTCTCACTCTTTTCCCTGTCTGTCTCCCCCTCTTTCCCTGTCTCTCTCCCACTCTTTTCCCAGTCTCTCCCTCCCACGCTTTTCCCAGTCTCTCCCTCCCACGCTTTTCCCAGTCTCTCCCTCCCACGCTTTTCCCAGTCTCTCCCTCCCACGCTTTTCCCAGTCTCTCCCTCCCACTCTTTTCCCAGTCTCTCCCTCCCACTCTTTTCCCAGTCTCTCCCTCCCACTCTTTTCCCAGTCTCTCCCTCCCACTCTTTTCCCAGTCTCTCCCTCCCACTCTTTTCCCAGTCTCTCCCTCCCACTCTTTTCCCAGTCTCTCCCTCCCACTCTTTTCCCAGTCTCTCCCTCCCACTCTTTTCCCAGTCTCTCCCTCCCACTCTTTTCCCAGTCTTTCCCTCCCACTCTTTTCCCAGTCTCTCCCTCCCACTCTTTTCCCAGTCTCTCCCTCCCACTCTTTTCCCAGTCTCTCCCTCCCACTCTTTTCCCAGTCTCTCCCTCCCACTCTTTTCCCAGTCTCTCTCCCACTCTTTTCCCCGTCTCTCCCTCCCACTCTTTTCCCCGTCTCTCCCTCCCACTCTTTTCCCCATCTCTCCCTCCCACTCTTTTCCCCGTCTCTCCCTCCCACTCTTTTCCCCGTCTCCCGTCTCTCTCTCCCACTCTTTTCCCCGTCTCTCTCTCTCTCCCACTCCATCTCTCTCTCCCACTCTTTTCCCCGTCTCTCCCTCCCACTCTTTTCCCCGTCTCTCTCTCTCTTTCCCACTCCATCTCTCTCTCTCCCACTCTTTTCCCCGTCTCTCTCTCCCACTCTTTCCCTCTCTCTCTCTCTCTCCCCCACTCTTTTCCTCTCTCTCTCTCTCTCTCCCCCACTCTTTCCCTCTCTCTCTCTTCCCCATTTCTCTGGTAGGTGCAATCCGTGTGGCAATAATGGGCCAATTATTGAGGTCAATTTAACTAGGGGCGAGCAGGGC
The DNA here is from genome assembly GCF_028390025.1 of Pseudophryne corroboree. Classification (NCBI taxonomy): domain Eukaryota; kingdom Metazoa; phylum Chordata; class Amphibia; order Anura; family Myobatrachidae; genus Pseudophryne; species Pseudophryne corroboree. The sequence goes on from NC_086455.1 coordinate 18,728,963, forward strand.
CATGCATGTTGCAATGGTGTGGGCGGCTACGGCTTGTCATCTCACCCCAATCTCATCACAGACTCATGGGGCGGGATGTAATGACGCCCTAGTTCAGCGGCTGTGCAGGATGCAGGCGAAACGCTGACGTTTTTATTAAAGGGGCAATCCTTTACAAGGCCCTGGAGTTTTGTGCACAGCCATATGGGGCTGCAAACAAAAATCCATGTGCCTGGGGCTATTGTAAGTGCTACATATAAGTGCACTTATCCGCAGCGAGAGCCAACTTACCCCTAACTGAATCAACCCCATTGTCCATTTCTGTTTGAGGGTACACAATTTGCCCCCTTACTATAATCTGCCTATAGCCCTGACTGCTAATGAACAGAAGCCTGTAATGCTCTTTATTCTGACATTCCATTTATATCAGGGGGGGTCCTTATTATCTAGCAGCTGCAGGGACTGGAAACGTGATTACTCTCATCAGCGCTATTTTCCCTATGGAGCAAGGTGACGGTGCTCCGCTAATAGTTGATACAAGACTTATAGTAAATCCCACACTGTGGACGAGTCTCCTGAATGTAACACAATGAGCCTCCATTGTTGTCATCTGCTCGGACAGAAATAACACGCTTCTATTGTAAAGAGATACTGTGTAGCGGATCTATACAAACAGATGCGACATACAATCCGCTTGCAGCATCTGCAGGCTGCAGGACGATGACCGTGTATACTCAGGAGTTATTCATACATGGGAACCAGCAGGCCTTCATTCATCCACAAGCTAAACGTGTATGTGTAGCAGTGCAGCTAATGCTAGGGAAGAATGTGGCAGTTGTAGCACACATCGCCCGCCGGTGGGAGTAGTCACACTTATAGGGCAGGATAGAGTTATCACTTACATTTGTGCCCACCGTACCAAACTTAAGGCTCGCTATGCTGCGAGTAAAGCCCCAGAGGGGGCACCTAACGCGGGGGGGAAAACAAACGCAGGCACTTATGTATGAAGCAGTGATAAGAGTGGAGTTGGCAACCAATCAGCTGCTATGTATAATTTTTTAGCATGGACTTAAGTCACTTCAAAGTGGATTAGCTGCCATGGCACACTTCTCCACTCATATCACTGGTTCATACATCTACCCCTTAATGAGGAATCGCACGTTACCCGCTGGTTTACTGTGCAGGGAAAATGCTGAGAAATCGAATAGCTCTGGCCATTAAACCCAGAGCTTTAGCCATGTGATAAACACAGCGGGTAATTGAATCTGCCCCATAGTGTGCGTGATAACCCACCTGGGTAAGTATCTCCACTCATTATATCAGCATCTAATTGTTCAAACAAACTCTCCTAGCAACAGAATCATTTATGGATTATATCAGACACTGTAAACGCTGAGAATCCACTTCCAATAGGAGGATGTGTTACTCTGCATTGCTGGTTCTGTACAAGGAAGGGTTTGTGACTTCCGGAACGCAATAACTAATTAGACCCCATTTAACTATTACCCCTTTCACATCGCACTAAAAACCCGGTATCGACACGGCATATTGCCGTGTCGAAACGGGTCCGTGTGCGATGTGAAAGCTTCTTTGGTGAATTAGCGGGTCGCCTGACCCGGTAATTCAACCCGGTAAAAAAGAAGGATTATACCCGGGTTGATTACCGGGTCAGGCGCAGTGTGAATGGGAGCCGTTCCGATGCGATACGGCTCCCATTCACAGCATAGGGAGAGGCGGCGCTGGAGATGAGCTCATCTCCCGGCGCCGCCTCCACCCCCGCCCCCGCCCCTGCTGCGCCCTCCGCTGCTATGGCAACCGACCCGGTATATTGCCGGGTCGGAAAGCCAGCAACGGAGCGCAAATGCCGGATCCCACCCGGTAAGTACACGTTTCTCTTACCGGGTAGGATCCGGCATTTGCGATCTGAATGCAGCATTTGAGACATACAGACGGAGCCATCTTTATCTTGGCCTTTAATAGGATTAATTAAGCCAGGGCAGTCGGACTTAATCCCCTGCTGTAATGTTGTCTCTTATTGTATTACAGCTTAGAACAATAGATGAAAGGCTTATGCTAATAAACCTTGGTGCACCTAGGTGCAGCAGAGAAGCCAAGATAATCGTGGCTCCATCAGTAAACCCTTTATCAGTCGCTAAAGGAGTTGTGTCCTCTCTTCATTATTTAACAATTAGTGGTAGTCCTATGCCATGATCTATAGATGGAGATAGGGATACTGTTCCCATTGCCGGCAAAGGGGACCCAGCAATAGCCTTTCCGCCATCAGCACAAGTGAAAGTATCATGCAATCCGATTGGCTGCCAGCAACAGAGCCGGAGGAGGCCGTCAAGGAGAGGTAAGTAATGTGAAATACCAACAGCATATATTAGTATCACTGTGCTGCTAAATAAAATACTTTTCTACTGTCTATCTTTTGTACCTGTCAACCGAATGCACGTCGACCATTTGACTGTAGACTTTTTTTTTTATCTTTTAATCTATCAACCGCACACCTTTCTGTGCTTCACTTCTACTTCATAAGCATCCGCCGGGGGTGGATGTGGGGATCAGTTACATTACATCTCCAGGACCACGTTAGCCCGGAAAATTGCCATGTGGGGCAGTTATGTCTTGTAGATTTTTCCGGGGAGGTTATTTCCAGAGCACTCAGGTTTTATCACGTGCTAAGTAGGCGGGCCATAAGACAAGATGGCCGCAAAAGAATACAACAGTTTAATTTTAGGAACTAAAGCTTATCCTGCTACCTGGGAACCCTCTTAAAGCTTGTAAGAAGCTGCTGTGTAATACTAAATTGTTATTTTTTGCTAAATATAGTTTAGGTTTTTAGCTTGTTTATAGGAATTTTTAGGAGTATTGAAGAGTTTTTGTTGAAGTGGGTGTGTATCACTTGACCGGCGGTCTGTAGACCGCCTGGCGAGCGCAACGAAGACCCTTACGGGCTCGGTGGTGAGCTGTCGTGGACACCCACGAGTGGGAATAGTCCCTGTTGGTTGGCATGCCAACCGTTGGGATTGTGAGGGGGCAGGATGTAGGTGCCGGTATGGTCTTCGGTCACATAACTACATCCCGTTAAAGTAGGGATAAGGGAAAGGGTATTATTTGAAGGGCAGCTATGAGCAGAATATGCAGCAAAATGAGCTGCACAAGTTCCAAGTGAAAGGTAAGTGCAATGTTATTTTTACTACTATGGGGTATATTCAATTAAAGTCAGATCCATTCCGACAATTCCGACAACCCCTATTCAATCCCCATCTTAATTCGACTTTTTCAAGTCGAATTTAAGGTGGAACGCAGAGGCGGTGAGGGGGGCGAGCTGCGGGGGGACAGCCAGCGGGCATACAGGAGACATCAGCGCTACAGTAGCGCTGCAGCAGGATGTAACTCAGCCGCCCGACCTCACGGCAGCTTCCACCCGGCTCCAGCAGCATGCTGGAGCCGGGTGGAAGCTGCCGTGAGGTTGGGCGGGTTAGTGACATCCAGCTGCAGCGCTACTGTATCGCTGATGTCTCCTGTATGCCCGCCGGCTGTCCCCCTGTCTCCCTGCGACTTCCATCCCCTCGCCTCCTCTGGGTCCGCATCTCAGTCCGACATCATTTTGATGTCGGACTGAGATGGTCGAAAAGGGGGCCAAAACCTGTCAGATTTGGCCTTGTTTTCGACATTAACACGTGGATCGGCAGCTATTCCGCCGATCCACGTGCTTTTCGACAAGTTGAATTTATCGACTTTTTTGAAAAATATTGAATATGTCGAATCTGGATTCGACCAAAAAAAGTCAAAAACTGCCGTCTTTTCGACAGACGGCAGTTTTCGACCTCAATTGAATATACCCCTATGACGTTTGTTTGCGCAAATAGAGGATTTTCACAAATTTCAAAAGGGTGGAGCTCACCTGAAAGTGGGCGATACTGGGCAAATCTGGCGGTGGTTTGTCCCAACGTGGCACGATTTGTTTTCAGGAAACGCTTCCCGTCACCACCTCAAAATGCCTACAGCCTATCAATCAGGCTACAGCTAGCAGGCATTACGGCCGAAGCCGCAGCTCCATGTGACATGTACAGAGGTCTGAAAACACTGGTCAATCGCAACCAGATCGGGAATCAGCCCCAATGCAGATACATCAGGAGTCTGAAGTCTGGGACAATCAGCATTTTGAGTTACAGATTGAGGGATATGAGAGCCACGAGGGATATGCGTATTGCCTCGTAATCTAAGTATCCGCATATGGCATTTGTTTTTTGATACGTGGCCAAAATAAAACAGCCCCTTTGTGGACTGGTTTCCGCTGAGTTTTTGGACGCCACTTTTTGCAATACCGGTTCTGTGTAAATATATGCTTTTTAGTACCTTTTATTAAACAGCATGACGCTGATGCTATAAAAGCCTCCAGAGACACATAATGCTTACTAAGCAGAATTACACACTCCTAATTTGTATAACAGAAAACACACACAGGTACAGAGGTTCTTTGAAGAGAGACAGAACACATTGCTGTGAGGAAAACAGGAATGATACACAAATGACTCTTCTTAATAAGTCATGCTGTTCTGTCAGCTCTCTGCTTCCTGACTGACCGCAAGGACGCTACCACAACTGAGATTGCAGCACATGTGCAGAGTGGTTAGTCATGCTAGCTTCAAGTAGCATGCACTTGTGAGACTGTCTGCATCGGTGTGTTACTGCGATTTCTCCCAGCTCCTAGTGGTTACGTGTCTTTTACAATGTGGTCTCACACACACTGCAGCATAAGTCATCCATCAAAGCCTATTTTGGACCGGAAACCTACATTTTACCTCGGTAATGACCAAATTAGCCTGAAACTTGCAGGGTCTTACAAGTCACATTACTCAGCATATAGGATTCCAGACTGCTTTAGCAGACCAGTCAACACTGACACGTAGCCAAGACAAACAGAGACTCGTTATGAAGCCAACGACAGTAAATACCCAAATATTCGCACTATGGGTCTATTACACATAGACTTGCTTCTAAACATCACCCCATACTTACTAAACATTGCCCATCAACGCAAACATCCAAGGAGCCAGCTTCACATGGAGTGCCATCTTGGACCTTCTCCGTGTGCCGTACATAGAAGCGATAGCCAATGGGACGACAATTCAAGGCACATCTCTGATTTCCATTCACTACAAATAAAAAGAAAGATAATATAACCACAAGCTAGTATGGAGTTCTATAAAATGTCAAAGTCGAAAAATATCATAATGCATATGCCTTGTACTAACCCCATGCACATGCCCGCTACTCGTGCACTCAGTCCGTCGTGCGTGCACATATCCGCAAGTTGCGTAAGATCACTCCGGCGATCATGCGCATGATATGGGTATTTACGGCGGAGTTTGTGAGCGTGTAGCGTGTTATTCGAACATTGCATATTTAACCCAAATAGCGTATATTGTAGATATAGTTCCCCTAGACCATGACAGCGAGTATTATTAGTTTAAACAGTTCCTGGACAGAGAGATTCCTCTTTGCATGATAGGAAGGGTCAGATAAAGGTTGGAAGGTGATGTCTAGTATCCAGCTGTAGGGTATTTCGAGGGTAACATTCCGGTGTTAGTTAGAGAAAGATCGCTTGTTCCTGCGTATAGTTATGTACAAAAGTAGATTATGAACATTAACTGTATTTACTGTAAAATTACATATGCGGCGGGAATCCGGAGGATACCACCCACAAGAGCAGTTGGAAGGGACATCGCCCACCTTTTCCAATCCACCTATGATCTTTGCTGTAATGTGGAGACATATCTCTGTGTCCAATGAACAATGAGATTACAGTGACCATTGTATTGTGTATGCATGTTGTGTATAAAAGGACCATTGTTGCCTGGCCGGTCGGAAGACTCTAAACGTTATCTGTATGACCAGCGGAGGACCGGATTCGGGTTGCGCTTGCGAATATTCTCACGTACGTACATTCTCTGTAGCCATTATTTCTGTTTAGATTTACTTGTTAGCCTGTAGTGTATAAACTGTATTGTTTTACCTTTTTGGAATCAATCCACGGAGGCCTTAGAACCCTGTGGTTTCAACTACAAACAGTGTTGTGTTTTCACTTTCCTGCATGGGCTTTAAAGTAGTTTAACCTGTTTAAGGTGTATAAACATTGTTAAGGTGTACGCACTGCGGATACTTTGTATCGCCAGCGCTACTTAAGGTTTAAAGGTATAATATCGTTGCAGTACTTTGCTGCCAAAGGTTTAAAGTATAAGCATATCATTACATTGTATCATTAACAAGGTTTAAAGGTTATCCATTGTGTGAGCGCTTGCTGTGTGTACTCCGTACACTCAGCGCAGCGTGCGTACGCCAAGTGCAGGACTCTGTACGCAAATAGCATACAAAGTGCGTAGCACTTGCACGTAATCTAGCGGCCATTAGCGGCTCAACGGTAATAGTGTACAAAGGGGTATAGCTTTGCGGTCTAAGATAATACCGACATTATCAAAAACAAGTCTATAAACACTTCCTCTGAGTTATGGCGTCTTAAGATGGCTGCCCTCTGTAGGCTTACATAATGGTATAGGAAAGTATCGAACTCTGAAACGAAGGATCAAGTTGCAGTGCTATTGTGTGACGCTCCCCTCATTAGAGGCTTAAAAAGCAGTTTATTTAGGGCAGATAGTAAGGAGTGCCAAGAGATCAGAAGGGCCCGCTACTATGGGGCCTTTGGCCAAGTGTAAGGACTTGGCTGCGGCACATCAGGTGTCCTCTGTAGAATCCATATTGGAAGCATTGTCACCCCTCCCGGTAGGCCCCCAGAGTGCCCATGCCCGGTACTTTGGATGATCCGGCTACATATAGATTCCATTCTCATGAGGCCCACAAAATATCTTCACTGTAAAAAGAAGAATCTAGGGACAAAACAAAAATTCCAGCACACACTCAAACGGTAATTACGATTTTAAATTAAATAAAGATTTCTAAAAGGAAAAACAAATGTAACAAATACATGTTGTACATATCAGTGGTCAAGTTTTCCAGTATTTGGAGAGATTCGTCCAGTGTTTTTTGCTGAATGTGCACCTGACAGATGTCCGTAGCGGTCACACTGAGAAACCGTCACCTGCCAAAACTGCTGCCTGATGAAGCCAAAATTCCATGGTAATGAGCCTAATTAGTGAATCCAATCTTGTGCATTCTAGCCTTTGTCACATTATGTTAGCAGACACAAGAGACTATCACTAGCACTGGTGGAAAGGAAGGAGCCAGGGCGCGCAGGGTTTGGTGAAGGAACAGGATTGGTTAGAACATCACCTTCACCGCAGTTGTGATGCATTCCCTTCTTATCTCTTACTAGTGATTTCCACTGACCTAATACTTGGCGCAAATATATCATTATTCTATTTCTCATGTCAAGCGCACACATTACTGAATGAGCAACCAGTGACGGCTTCTCTATGGTAAACACTTTACAGCATATGTTTTACATCAAATGATACTTAAAACTAGGATTTCCTCACATATAATAATAAAAAAAACCTTAACAGCTCGGGAACATCTGCGGGGGCTGGGATTACAATTCCTGACCTCTGTCCCCTTTAGGTGGGGTTTCCAAATTGTCACAGATACACTCTGTGGAATCGTGTAGGAGAGGCTAGCAGAGATCTTTTTAAAAGATAATTACGTTAGAGAAGGACGAACATTAAAGTGTACCCGTCATCTATACACTGGAGGCGGCCATTTTGCACCTCGTGTCACCCTGATACCATAGGGACTTGATAGGTTTCACGTTCATTACATTTTTTTTGAGCTGTGTTGTACATTTGGAAATAATCAGACAGGATTAAAGAATTTACAAGGACTGCTCTTTTCAGTCATCTTGTTAGGAAAGTCTATCAGACCCAGGGGGAGCCGTGATACGCACAGTAGGGTGCCAGACCCAGGGGGAGCCATGATACGTACAGTAGGGTGCCAGACCCAGGGGGTGCCATGATACGTACAGTAGGGTGCCAGACCCAGGGGGTGCCATGATACGTACAATAGGGTGCCAGACCCAGGGGGTGCCGTGATACGCACAGTAGGATGCCAGACCCAGGGGGTGCCGTGATACGCACAGTAGGGTGCCAGACCCAGGGGGAGCCATGATACGTACAGTAGGGTGCCAGACCCAGGGGGTGCCGTGATACGCACAGTAGGGTGCCAGACCCAGGGGGTGCCATGATACGCACAGTAGGGTGCCAGACCCAGGGGGTGCCGTGATACGCACAGTAGGGTGCCAGACCCAGGGGGTGCCATGATACGTACAGTAGGGTGCCAGACCCAGGGGGAGCCATGATACGCACAGTAGGGTGCCAGACCCAGGGGGTGCCGTGATACGCACAGTAGGGTGCCAGACCCAGGGGGTGCCGTGATACGCACAGTAGGGTGCCAGACCCAGGGGGTGCCATGATACGCACAGTAGGGTGCCAGACCCAGGGGATGCCGTGATACGCACAGTAGGGTGCCAGACCCAGGGGGAGCCATGATACGTACAGTAGGGTGCCAGACCCAGGGGGTGCCGTGATACGTACAGTAGGGTGCCAGACCCAGGGGGTGCCATGATACGTACAGTAGGGTGCCAGACCCAGGGGGTGCCGTGATACGCACAGTAGGGTGCCAGACCCAGGGGGTGCCGTGATACGCACAGTAGGGTGCCAGACCCAGGGGGTGCCGTGATACGCACAGTAGGGTGCCATGATACGCACAGTAGGGTGCCAGACCCAGGGGGAGCCATGATACGCACAGTAGGTTGCCAGACCCGGGGGGAGCCGTGATACGTACAGTAGGGTGCCAGACCCAGGGGGAGCCGTGATACGTACAGTAGGGTGCCAGACCCAGGGGGAGCCGTGATACGCACAGTAGGTTGCCAGACCCGGGGGGAGCCGTGATACGTACAGTAGGGTGCCAGACCCAGGGGGAGCCGTGATACGTACAGTAGGGTGCCAGACCCAGGGGGAGCCGTGATACGCACAGTAGGGTGCCAGACCCAGGGGGAGCCGTGATACGTACAGTAGGGTGCCAGACCCAGGGGGTGCCGTGATACGCACAGTAGGGTGCCAGACCCAGGGGGAGCCGTGATACGTACAGTAGGGTGCCAGACCCAGGGGGAGCCATTATACGCACAGTAGGGTGCCAGACCCAGTCCGCCTGTCTGCCGATGTGTGTGTGTCTGTGTATAAGTCTGTGTATATGTGTGTGTGTGTGCATGTGTGTGTGCGCATGTGTGTGTGCATGTGTGTGCGCATGTGTGTGCGCATGTGTGTGCGCATGTGTATGTATGTGTGTGTGTGTGTGTGTGACCTCCCTTTTACAGCGGTTCCTGGACACGCACACAGCACATCAGCATAAGAACCACATCTGAGTCCGCTGATCACATGACAGTGTGTTGTGCGCTATAATATGACAGCAGTCACTGGATGAGGGACTGGTGGCTTCGCATGGGCCAGTCTCCATTTTCCTGTACTCCTGTGTTTAGGCCAGCTCTCTACTGTCTTTTTCTAGGAATAATGATGTTAATAAATATCTGAGCTGGGCCCGAGCTGTGCGGATGAGGACTGCTTTGTGGTATGCGAGACCTCCCTGGCTTGTGTAGATCAGATCCACAAAACCTCTCTTTGGAGTCCAGATTGAAAGCAGAAACGTCTCCGTTTGTTGCCTGGAGAGCGGGGAAGTGCGCACAGCTGGGAGACATCTGGCTGCGATGGTCTGCAGCCTGGGCCAGATCTCAATCCAACAAGGTCATCCTGTGTTTTACAGTATTCTTCTAATCCGTCCCAACAGCAGCAGCCTGACTTCAGTGTGAGGAGAAGCCGGAGCTGTTCCCAGTCACAGAGGTGTCCGGGATATAATGTGTACATCCAGGCGACACTCCTGCCCTCGCACATCGCCTCTGCACGCCGTGCGTCTCTGCCTGAGCGGGTGTTGCTGAAATCAGTAACAGTTATATTTATATAACACCTGCATATTCCACAGCGCTGTACAGAGTGTTCAGTCATTCGCATCGGTCTCTGTCGCGGCGGTGGATTTTTATTTATTTATTTTTTTACATACAGTAAGTCAATTCACCTACCAGTCTTTGGAGTGTAGGAGAACGTGCAAACACCAAACAGATGGGGCCCTAGTAGGAATTTCAAAGATGATCCAAGGTTACTAGGCAGCGATGCTATCCACTGTGCCGCTCAATAGGACTTTACTTCTTGGAAGTGTCCGTTCTATTATTCACTAATTACGAAGATATGACGATACGACCGTTTTCTATCGCAGCTTGTCGCAGTAACACCTCCTATTGTCAGTACTTACCAGCAGACTTAATAAAACACTGGCCAGCAGTAGCAGGCGTCACCAGTCTACATCGCCAGGGCGGTCTGAGGAGATCCGTGTATGCGGAACTATGCTTTCATTTAAAATAGTATAAATAGTATAAATAGTATATATATATATATATATATATATATATATATATATATATATATATATATATATATATATACACACACACACACACACACACACACATACACACATATATATATATATATATTGTGGCCGTGAATCAGGCCCGGTGTCTGTCACATACAACACTGCAGTCTCTATTTATCAAGCCTTGGAGAGTGATAAACACTACGGTGATAAAAGTACCAGCCAATCAGCTCCTAACTGCCATGTCACAGGCTGTGTTTGAAAAATGACAGTTGGGAGCTGATTGGCTGCTACTTTATCACTCTCCAAGGCTTGATAAATCTGGGCCTTACTTCCCGCCGCCTATTCTTGTTCTGTAGGTAAATGTTACAATGGGGATCATACAGCAATGTGATGCATCCACTTTAGACTGAACCATGTGGAACATGCTACAATGCACCGTCCCACTAGCAAAGTCCCCCCAATAATCATTTTCAGATGCTGCCGTAGATGTATACTGCACTGCGTAATCTAAGACTCTTACCAGTATGCGCGGCCTGAATACCACCGAAACGTTCTCAGCTGCAATATAGCAAGTTATGTGCGACATACTCCATATACTGGTGACGCGATTCCCCTTTATCCTCAAACAACGCACACATAATTGCAGGTTGTAAATATTCTGCATCGCAGGAAAGGATCCTGCGTAGACATACAATGGAAACCCTCTCTGATATGATTTAGGATTGCAGTCATTTAATGAAGTGTGCAAACCCCAGGGAGAACCTGAGCTCCAGATAAATGATATTGTCCAAGTGTACTTTCTATCACCCAGACACACACAGATCGCAGACTCCGCTGCCCTCTGCACAGATAATCTGCAGATTACTAGTTTTATGACCTCTGTAGGGGCCTGCAGAATGACTCCAACAGTCCCACATAAAAAAATATCTGGATTTATTCTGATTGCTCTACTGATATATCCAGTGTTCTTCTATGGATTGAGGTTCTGCCTGTTACCGTCACTCTCCATTGTAACAAAGGCTGAGTGTATAGAATGCACACTTTTCCTTATGAGAAGCTCCTTAGAGGGTTTGGCAATATTTGCCCCACTTATTAATTCTTCTATATATTATAGGAGTGTGGGTGTCTTCCTAAACCCCAGGACCTTCATCGTTCATACGATGGGAACATGTGAGGGCCTAATTCAAGGTTGATTGCATAAATAACATTTTCCTCTAATGGGCAAAACCATGTGCAGTGCGGGGGGGGGGGGGGGGGTGCAGATGTAACATGTGTAGAGAGAGTTACATTTGTGTGGGGTGTGTTCAAACTGAAATCTGAATTGCAGTGTAAAAATAAAGCAGCCAGTATTTACCCTGCACAGAAACAATATAACCCACCCAAATCTAACTCTCTCTGCACATGTTACATCTGGCCATGCCCCTCCACTGTTCACGCCACGATTTAGAGCGTTAAAAAAAAATAAAAAAAGGGGTGGAGGGCTAAGATGACTACTGTGTATTCTGGGCATGATTCAGTATACAAACCCGATGGTTTATGTGCATCTCTGAAGGATCAGGACCAGCACTGAGAGGCCCACTTCAATGATACCCCTGCCAAAATGATGACACTGCTGCGACATCATTTATAGAGCTGCAGGAAGAGAGTAAGCCCCGCCCATCACACAGGTGGGTGTGGCCAGGCAAAGGATAAAGGAGAAGGGTAAATCTGCCTGTTCTGCTCTGGAAACTGTATTAATATAGATATTTTCCTCCCAGCTATGTAATCTATGTGACATCAATCATTCCTCTACCTAGCCGCCTCTGAAACTGCGAATATTAAAATCTTTCCATCTGACAGACTGGCGGTGTGTAATCATGGACACCCCATTACCGGGCTGCATTCACGTCATAGGAATGTGACTACTGTGCAATCCCTATAGGCCCTGTATAAGCACATAGGGATGATGGAGAACACTTGGCTCCCTGCACGGCTGCATTTCACCTTACAATAACTTTCTTCTAGGGCCCTCCCTGCAGCAATCATTTCTCATATCAGTACAGACGCCATAAATCATATATTACTTTATGTAAAGCATATTTTCCCATCTCTTTCCTTGCCCTTAATTATAGATTTTTACATGTGCACAGCTGCAAAAATTTAAGTTGAGCTGTTAAGGGGTCTATTTACTGGGATCCGGTCTCTAGGTCGACCACTATTGGTTGTCAGTAACTAGGTCAACAGGGTTTCTAGGTTGACAGGGTCTCTGAGTCGACATGTTCTAGGTCGACATGTCAAAAGGTCAACATGCGGTTTTCACGATTTTTGTATTTTTTTGAACTTTTTCATACTTAACGGTCCACGTGGACTATGATTGGAACGGTAACCTGTGCCGAGTGAAGTGAGGCACCTTGCCCGAAGCATGGCAAGCGGACACGGTGCACTAAATGGGGTTCCCGGTCACTCTACGAAGAAAATGACACAAAACAGAAACAAACAAACTCATGTCGACCTTTTGACCTGTCGACCTAAAGACCCTGTCGATCTAGAGATCCTGTCGACCAATAGTGGACGACCTAGTTACTATCTACCTTCCATACCACAGCCCTATTTACTAAGCACTGGATGGAGATAAAGTGGCTAGAGATAAAGTACCAGCCAATCAGCTCCTAACTGTCATGTTTCAAACCCAGCCTGTGACTTGGCAGTTAGGAGCTGATTGGCTGGCACTTTATCTCCATCTAAGACTTAGTAAATAGAGCTGTACATTTGTTTGGGGCCTGTGTTAGCCACTGACTGCAGTTTGGGTCCAGACAAAAATCAGAAGCTTCAAACTGGTTCACCCTGGATCTCTATCAGGAGCAGAGCATTGCTGAGCCTTACAGAACGTAACCATAACCAGGTTCATGACACACATCACACAGCCCCTGCAATGCAGCACACCTCGTTGGGTACAGAACCCCAGCAATACATCACAACCCTCTGTAATGAAGCACAAACACCTTTTGCAATGCGGCAGCCATCTCCTGTAATTCCCCACACATCCTTACGCACACAGCCAGTCATGTAGCCATCGTGTGCTGGAGAGTGGCGGCCATTTTCTTGGAGCACACACGCTCCTATTTCTTCGTGGTGTTTCCTCACTGTTGGCTGAGAGTAGTGATGGCCTCCGAAGGCTGTACCATCAATGGTCGATGGTTTAGCCACCGATGGCTGAGTACTGCACATGCACAGACACCGTCCTTTGGAATGGCACCGCCAATGTTTCCTTTCCTCTCACCAGCGGGCATCACCAGAAATGGTACACTACACTATCGGTATGGCAACATTGATGGGAAAAAAAAGAAAAGAAAATAAACACTTACCATTGGCCATAGACCATCTACAGCCAACCAAGAGTGATGACAATATCACTGTGCTGTGTCCACCCAACCAGGCCGCAGATAGATTACTAGGCTAATCAGGGAGCCAGGGAGACCACTGCTCTTTCAGGGAGTCTCCCTGACATTCAGGGAAAGTTGCCAAGTACTGTATGTGATCAGTTATATATTAAAGAATGGCATGATTAAAAAAAAAAAAAAAAGTAATGAGCAATTTTTTGGGAAGTTTCACACAGATTGAGTTTTTGGGGACAAAACCGGGCATTCCTCAAAGCTGGTACTATCTGCAATTATATCCTCCAGTTCCAGCATTGCACTGCGTTCTGAGGAATCTCATCGCACCCTATATTTGTGAATTCACATTTTGCAGAAGCATAAAGGTCGTGTCCTCCCCCCCTCCAAGAAACTGCTCCCCCACAATAGAATCTCATACCTGAAAAGGGTCAGTATTGCACAAGAGCAGGTATTACTGGGCAGAGAGGGGAGGAGCTTGGACATATTGGGGCAGATAAGGGTACGGCATTATTCTGTCCTGACCTCACATTGGTAAACGTGGGGTGGCATTTATAGTCTATGAACAGACCCGGGACGATGGCGGTTCCTGTAGTTCCTTAGGTTGTGGGGAGATGCGGGCCAAGGGGAATACTAGGCATAGGTGGTTTGTCAGTGGCGCTCCTCCTTGGTGAAAGGCCTCAGTGTGCGGCCAGGTATTCTTGTTTATGTAGCAGAATCAGCAAGTGTTGGGTTAACGGTTCTGGGTGTTCAGCGTTAATCTGCTTTAATGCTAGTACAATAGGAGTGAGGTCATGCAGGACCCATTGGTAATGTGTGTTTTCTTCTAGATAAAAACAGACATTGTATAGGAGGGAGGTAACCAGTGCGATTGTTTAATTACAGCGGCCTTACTCCAGTGTCCTCCCTTACAGGAGGGAGAGTGCTTAATACAGAACAACATCCACAAACAATAGATAAGAACCAATTGTTTCCACTACATTGGTAAAAACAGCAGGATGCAGCCGGAATACTGGAGTACAGTGGTTATAGCCAGCAGGTAACATAAGGCAGATATATACAGTTTATACCCCAGCTATATGCTCATAGGGCAAATTCTAACAGACACAGGGGGAGGTGTATCAAAGCTTGGAGAAAGATAAAATACCAACCAATCAGCTAACATTTTTCAAACACAGCTTGAGACATGGCAGTTAAGAGCTGTTTGGCTGGTTCTCGCTCTCTCTGAGGTTTGATACATCTCCCCCACAGTGATAAGCCATGCAGGACACCTCCGGCTGTGACACACTGCTACATGGGCCTCACAACCATAAGTAGCTGCAGCGATTCGGGGACATACTGTATGTATCTCAGCGGCTGTATTGGCGTAACTGGTTGGCAAGTGGGCATTCGCATGTAGGCTGAGCATTCCCTAGAGTGCGTCGGGAGGCCAGTGGTATCACTGCAGGGGTGCGGGTCACATTGCGTAACACCATCTGATGGGGTGACACCAGAACGGCAGAGATGATCTGCTATTATGGTGTCACCCCCTTGGATTGTGTCACTCAGCAGCCAGGAGAGCAGGGAGAGCGATAGGGGCTGCTGAAGCAATAGGTAAGCCCCCAGCATGATGAGAACAGGGCAGTCACGCCCCCCAACACGGCACACCAGGGGGTGTAGCTTTGAGGGGATGAGGCCATGCCCCTTTCACAAAAGCACACTCCGCAGAACTGGTGACGCCAATGTCATGGTCATGGAGCAGAAGTGTGGGCTGTGCCACGTTCAGCGCAAGCAGAGATCAGATTGTAGGGTCTATTCATGAAGCTGTGAAAAAAGTGTGGAGAAGTGAGCCAGTGGAGAAGTTGCCCATGGCAATTAATCAGCATTGAGGTAACATTTATAATTTGCATACTATACAATTGTACGGAGCAGCTGATTGGTTGCCATGGGCAACTTCTCCGCAGGCTCACTTCTCCACACTTTTCACAGCTTCATGAATAGACCCCTATGGATGCTCTCTTGTACCAGCTACAGGGCTAGTGCCCACTCATAGTGATGGCAGCTGCTTCCGCAAGCAGATGGAAAGGGCGCACAACCCTGCGCACAGGAAAAGATCTGCATTTATTCTTGTTCACTTGCTGCCGCCTTGAATCGGCTCCTTTAGTGGCTAAAACCCATAGCGTGCAACCCACCTCTGTCTGAGCCAATGTAGAATAAGGGGGATATGTTAGAAACCTTCTATAGAGTGGAGAAGTTCTCCATAGTAACCAATCAGCTTCCAGCTAGCATTTATCTAGTGCATTCTATAAAATAATAGGTAGGAGATTGGTTGCTATGGGCAACGTCTCCACTTGACCACTTCTCCACTCTTTACAAGGTTTGATACATTTCCCCCTTACCTACCTGTTTGGCGCACTCTTACTGGCACTCTCGGTAGTTCTCGGCTTTCTGTAGGCTACAAATGACAGGATATACAGACGTCCAGGCTTGGCATTACAGTGGCCCATATAGTGTAGGCCACTGGTCCAAAACTCCATACTCAAAGCACCCCTACAGTCTAGGTTTTAAGGCTATCCATAAATTGAGGCATCACCAGGGGAGGAGCTGAGATTTGGGCAGCACGGCAATAGTAATCTAACTCACAGCATAGAACAGGCCTGGCCAATCTGTGGCTCTCCAGCTGTTATAAAACCACACGTCCCATCATGCTTTGCCACAGTTTTGCTATTAGGGAATGCCAAAACTGTGGCAGGGCATGCTGGGATGTGTAGTTTCACAACATCTGGAGAGCCACAGGTTGGCCAGGCCTGGCATAGAGGAATCCCTACTCTCCAGGTAGTCAGGGAGAACTCCCCCATATTCGCAAGTCTCCCGGACATCCCGGGAAAGGACACAGACATAAACATTTATTCCTAGTGTTACCTGCCTAAATGTTATTATTTTGCAGCATATGTAAAGACAAGCCATGCTGCCTAGACTGGAGGTTTCTCTGCATTATACAGCCAAACATTACCCAGGTACTCTGCCAAGCCTGAGAAGGAGCAGGGGAGCACATTCAGTATGAATGTGGGTGGGGTGGGGGCCAGGGGCTGGCTGGGCAGGGGGGCTTGCATACCACACCCGGGGGCCACAACATCTGGCTGGATTCTGCAAGGATTTAGTGCTCAATATGCACTTGGAAATTCCCTGTAGCTTTATCTCAGCAAACGCTATTAGGCGTCACGTGAAACGCATTCCTGGGAGAGCAAGGGTTAATCCCAGCCTCGCAGTCTTCCTTCCATTTGCTCAGCAGCCAGCAATGGAAACATAGTTTCGGAGGCATGTATATAAAAGGAACAACGATTTTACCTTCTTATAAACCCAGCCTTTGAGCTCTCTCTGATTGGCTACAGGATGGCTCTTGGCGCAGCATTTAACTGTATCATATTACATTTTTCTTAATAGGTTTTGGAAAACCATCAAGGTTTTAAAATGAATACCGTACACCCTGAGGAAAAACCACAACCTGTAAACCACAGTCTATTTGTTCCTGAAGCTGTGGCTAAGTGTTTTACTATAGGTTTGGCCACCGGAGGCGCTGTTGCACTCTGTTATATTAGACTTTGCCAAAGAAAACAGCGAGGTAGGTACTTACCATACCCCTGATGATGTGAATAAGCAGATGCTTCATTGCTACCTCCACTCACTCAACACGAATGATGCTCTTGCGTATTTCTGGATCCTTAGCTACTAACTAAAATGCAAAACACTACTTGGCCTCCTGGCTTCGGCGCAGTAACTAACATAAGACCACCACAGATGTTTTCATTCCATTGTTTCACGGCCAGTAATGTGGCTCCATCTAAGAGTTCCACAACTTTCTTGTGATGTGTCACCTTCTTAACTTTCCCTAAATCTGGAACCCAAGCTGCCTCGTTCTTGTAAATTCTTTGATATTCAATAAATTGCTACATTTAGAATGTTAAAAGTTAGATATTACTATTTCTGATAATACTATGCCCAAACTTACAGTTGCAAAAATTGTTTGATGCCTTAAGCTAGGGGCCCGCACCTTCTCCAACTTCAGGAACACCGGTCGTGTACTACTACTTACATCTTATGTGGCACGCCCGGATTATCATTTTTATCATATTCTTTCTGTCGAACGTGGCTGAACATATTGGGTGGTGTGTTGAAGGTTGGTTCTGCGTGTGGGGTGTATGGATCGGGGAAGGGGCATATTTAACAAAATTCTATTTTTATATACTATTGGGAAGAAGGTCAATACAGGCCAAAGCAAACCTTCGATCTACTGACGGGATTAAAGGTTGAAGAAAGCAGCAGATGGCAGAGGGAAAGAAGAAAGAAAATACAAAAAAAAATAGTAGATAATTATGCCCTAAGTAAGGACACTTACAAGAGATTGTTTCCAAACATTCTTACAGACACAGCACATATATGTCTGTGCAGCATATGGTCGGCGACTGGCAGATACTGTGTAAGAGAATTGTAGTCATCTGCTAATTGGGAGAACGTCGGACGTCTGCTGGGTGCGAGAATGACGGGCGTTCACTGGGTGGGAGAATCTATAGAGTGTAAGCTTGCGAGCAGGGCCTTCCTACCTCTATGTCTGTCTGTTTTTACCCAGTCTTGTTCCATTACTGTTGTTCTAATTGTAAAGCGCAACGGAATATGCTGCGCTATATAAGAAACTGTTAATAAAATAAATAAATTACGGCCGTGCGCTGGGTGCGAGTGCGCTGGGTGCGAGACCGACGGCCGTGCGCTGGGTGCGAGACCGACGGCCGTGCGCTGGGTGCGAGTGCGCTGGGTGCGAGACTGACGGCCGGACGCTCGCTGGAAGTCTATAAAAACAACAAACACACCAAGTATAGCCACACCCACTATTTTGCATAATCAGAACTAATTACTGCTGGACATTTTGGTTTTGCTCACCAGAAAAGAATCTGCTTTCACATGTCAGTAACCAGAAGGGTCATAATACACAACATATTCCAGAGTCACAGTTTACACAACGCACAACTTGCTGTGTACTGTGCTATAAACACTACAACTCACCCATAAAAATGAAAACACAGCGTGACTCCCATTAAATAGAGAATTTACAAGGCCGGCAGTCCCAGGTCATTCCTATAAATGTGTATGTATTATAGTTACACACATATATGCGGCTCAGTGAGGAGGAACGAGGAATATGGGTATAGAGATGGGATAGATTACAGGGGATGCCATCGTATACACAACCCACCTCATACACTGCAAGCAATAAGATAAAGGCTTCCTATTAGGCTCTCGAGGGTCCTCACCCTGGAAGCAAATGATAAATGAGCTTTGATGTCCATCTGGCGTCACTTTGGTCACACAGTGACCAAGGTCAGACATTCTATCATGTTACCAGACAGACCAGTAAGAAGGGCTGGAAGCATATGGTCTGAATATCTGAGGGCCCCCAGCAGAGCCTCCCGGGACCACTTGGCTTGTAATGCATTTAATATTTCAGTACAGTGGATCAGAAGCTTATGTAAGAGGAACTTCTCTCTCTCGTTCACTCTCCTTATACTCAGGAGAGGAGCGCTTGGTTCCTCGCTGCGTACAGTACTGAACATACCATCACCCTCAGTACTGATGGATCATTCAATGTATACACAGAAGTCAGGCTCTGGGAGAAGAAATTAAAGAAACATTGCGCATACATATATATGGCAATGGGTAGTGAGGCTGTGGGTGTGGCTTACCGGGATATGGGAGTGGCTTGTGGGATTGGTTTTACACCTTCAGAGTGATTTATGGAAAACGGGCTTTTAAAGAAAAATCAAAAGCCAACAATTAGAGGTCCCAAACAACAGCTAATCAGCTCTGGCTAAAGGGTGGGATGTCTCAAGTCTTGGAGAGAGATAAAGTGGAGGAGTTGCCTAACGCAACTAATCAGCTTCTAGACTTTGTTAAATAAATAAGTTTGCGGCTGATTGGTAACTATGGGCAACTTCTCTGCTTTATCTCTCTCTCCAAGGCTTGATACATCTCCCCCCTAAATGACTTACATTTAAGGGTCTCCCCTGCTTCAAAGCTGGATATGAAGCAGCTAGAAGGGGTTGAGGTTATTCTATAAATCATTGTTATCCTAGAATGCTTTTTAATTCCTTTTTCTCTTTTGTATTTTTATTTTATGATGTGTAAAGGAAAACACAACACAAGGCTGCTGAGTCTATCTAGTGATCAAAGCGGAGAGAAGTTTCCCAGAAGTCCCACTAATAACTGTACTATATCAGTTGATCTCCGTGCGATTGCTTCTCATGAGTTAGACAGTCTCTGGGATTGTGAGGGGGCTAAACGATGATGTGAAGACAAAAACAGCCTGGTCTTTGCTGTATTTGAAAAAAAAAATCAACATTCATGAAACATACCTGCTGTTCTTCAGTTGCCGGCCAGGAGGATGGCCCAGTTTGGGAGATGTGTAATTGCGCTGCACCGGGAAAATGCAGGGTTACAGACGTTATGACGCAAACCCGCAGGAGGCACAATGATGTGATTCGCGGTGAATCTTGTCAGAAAGCCCCCGGGCCTCCCATGTCACTGGGGAAGATGGCGACATCCAGGAGGCTGAACAAATCTCCCCGGAGAGGCTCCACGAAATACAGGAGTCGCAATCTTAAATACAACTTCAGGTCAGGTTGTATGGGATACGTTTAAGGCTTATATTGGGGGGCTGGTATTGATATCCCAGTGGTCGAGATCTCGACAGACAGAATGCAGACAAGGGAGAGAGATGTAAGTGACCCAGGGATCTGGGTCCTGTGTAACCGGTTATCTAATGAGAGCATTTGAGTCTAGAGCGAGAGACACACACAGAGTCCTCCTGAGTCCTGTCCCAGTGTGTAAGTAGTACAGAGGATGCTGCTATTCTTGCATGTGACAAGATAAATTATAGATTTTATATTTCTATGTGTATTTTAAGGTTGTTTTTGTGTCACTACAAAGAAAAAAATTATGAACAATGAGTTGTCTCTCAATTAGGTGGAGCTATAAATAGTACCCAGGCATTAAACTACTCGTTACAAGCTCATAAAAAAGACGCAACATCATAACATTAATGTCAGCTTCGGCGGCAGTGCGCGCCCGAACAGAGCACCACTTGAACTGCTCAGTCGGGCACTATCTAGTGGCCACTGGTGCGCAAAACACTGGAATTCCCCCCACAGAGGTGAGGAGCAGTGTTTAGCCTTTTATTATATAGGATTAGCTTAAATTTAATCTACACCATTGGTTTACATTTAATATACACAATCCATGCCTCCCAACACGACCCATTCCAGGAGGGACAAAAAATGCTTTCTACCTGGACTTTCGTCTTTATGATCGCAATCACCTGTGTTGAATACCTTAATTATCAATTAAATAGTTCAACACAGGTGACGCCAATCATATGTTAAGAGGGAAGTCTAGGTAGAGTCCAGGTATTTTGTCCCTCCTGGAATGGATAATGTTGGGAGGTACGCACAATCTAATATACACAACCCCCTTCCACCGGGCCCCCCTGATTTAAGCACCCCTCCCAAAGGCTTAATATGGCCCCACAACAAGGACTATGTGGATAAATGTGACTAATGAAGTCTCGCACTGAAAGAGGACATTATTGGGTAGGAAATAAGGGGACGGTCAGAATGTTGACAGGTTCATGGACATACGGTTGACAAGAAAAAGGTCGCCCTTCACAGCGCCGTAGGCTACTACCGCTCACTAATGCGCTGCTGGCTAGAAACTGGAGGAGGGCGGAGACTGCACACGAGCCCTCTCCTCTCTTAATACGCCCCTGAACACACATGCGTATTCTTATATGTCCAGAAGCAATCTTCTAATACCATATTAAGGGGTCTATTTACTAAGCTTTAGATGGAGATAAAAGTGGACGGAGGTAAAGCACCAGCCAATCAGCTCCTAACTGTCATTTTTCAAACCCAGTCTGTGACATGGCAGTTAGGAGCTGATTGGCTGGTACTTTATCTCCATCTACTTCATCTCCATTCAACCCTTAGTAAATAGACCATTAAGTGTCAGGATCGCTGCGCTGTTAAAAGGACACTGTAAAGGGCCGTATTCACAGGCCGATTTGGGGAGAGATGTGTGCTGAGTGAACCGCTCAGCACACATCTCTCCCCCCGCTCAGCACAGCGCAATGTGTGCTGAGCGTGCGGGGGGAGGCGGGGGGAGGGGGGGGGGCGACCTGCTAGATTGAGCCTGCATGCAGGCCAATCTAGCACCAGCGATAGTGATGCGCGGAGCTGTGCATCGCTATCGCTGTGGGGGGTACACACGGAGAGATCATGCTTCAAATCTAAGCAATCTACTCAGATTGCTTAGATTTTAAGCAGCGATCGCTCCCTGAGTACCCCCCTTAAGTGTTTGTGCTTTTCACCGTACCATATGCACGTCCCTATACCTGGCTTGTACTTCACCATCAATAGAGAGATTCTGAAAAAACAACAGAACTACATGCAACTGCTGGAGTCCACTGTAGAAAGAGCAAACAACACAGCCAATGACCGTACTAGTTGTCTGTTATTTAAATAAGGCACTGAAAATATATATATATATACACGACACAATAAGAGACTTAAATGACAGGGGGAAGGAATGATCCTATTTAATGCCTTTGGATTCTGCAACAAATTGAATTAGCATTCATTGGAATTGCCCACAGGCTGTGCAATAGTTCCACATCCTGAATGGACTGAACCTTTGACCTTAATATTTCAATGGACGATTTTAATTGGAATCTGTGCCTGGGATAAAAATTACAGGATCACTTTGTAGGGAACAAACCAACAGTTTACTTCCTAGCTCTGGAGAGAGATCTGACAGGGAAAACAACTCCGGAATATGTCAGAAATATTATTTTGTGCCTAAACAATCTGCACATGAAGTGGCTGCATGCAGCTTTCCCTGGCCCCAGGAAGGTTCTGTGAGATCTGGTGCTGGGGGGGGGGGGGGACAGCCGGAGACTGTCCCAGCGAGAGCAGACAGAAGTTGACCCAGCCCTGGTACACAAAGAGGTCTTTCCCAGTTTGCTTAATCTCCTTGGCTTTTTATTTCCCCCCAGCCTGTTTGTTTATCCCCGTGCTGCTGGAATCACATACAAACCATGGAGCAGTGTACGGCTAACAAAGGCTGTCTCTGTCCGAGCCCCTGATCTTTCAGCTACGGAAACCAAACAGGAGGGGGTGTGACTGTCTGCCTGCTTCCAACATATGCAGGCCTAATAAAAAAGTGGTCTCCAATCTTCTTTATAGCTGGGGTCCCAACTGCCTGACTGCCATTGTCCCAGAGACCCTCAAAGAGGTGGTTCCCAAGAATATGTTACCGGGCAATTAGAGTACTCTGCAAACAATCCTCTTTGGGGTCCCAACTGACATATCACACACCTCTTGCTGTAAAGTATGGCACCTGTTCCGTTTATATCAGTGGTCGCTTCAAGTTCATAATTATGTGGGCCCCAGTGACCCTCAGATGCCATCGGAACCCTCCATGTGCCCCTTATATCCAATCAGACCCCACCATGTGCCACTTGAACGCCATCAGATCCATCCACGTGTCACCTATATGTTATCAGATCTCTGCATGTGCTCTTAATAGGCCATCAAGCCCCTACAAATGCCCCTTTTATGCCAACAGACCACTCCAGGTGCCCCTGATATGCCTTATGGATGGTACAATGGGGGTAATTCAGTCTGGATCGCTGCAGCGTCAGTGA
This sequence comes from Pseudophryne corroboree, assembly GCF_028390025.1. Taxonomy (NCBI): domain Eukaryota; kingdom Metazoa; phylum Chordata; class Amphibia; order Anura; family Myobatrachidae; genus Pseudophryne; species Pseudophryne corroboree. The sequence continues at coordinate 18,752,483 of NC_086455.1, forward strand.
TCGCAGTCTGAACTCCTTTGTGGAGTGCGCTCGCGCACCCTGGGAGCCCAGTGGAGATGCTAAAAGCATCTCAGAGCTGCGTTCGCCTCTGCCTGATTGACAGACAGAGGCGATCGCGGGGCGGGAGGGGGCGTGCCAATGGTGTTAGAACGCCATTGGCAGGGCGCAGTCCAGACAACGCAGTCGCATCTGGACCGTTGCGGGGGCAGGCCACGGAGGCTGCAACCCGGGACGCAGCGGTTAGCCCCCTGCCAGCGCACAGGAGCTGCGCTGGCACGGAACAACTCAGCGGGTGCAAAAACCACCCTTGAGGGGGGGTATGGCCTGACATGCGGGACAGACTAGCCCTGTGCTGGGCGTCCCCCCGCATGTCAGAGAAACTGATTGTAGAGGTGCTAAATATTTAGCACATCTACGATCAGATCTGAATTAGGCCCAATGTGAAGTGGCTCTGAGAAGTCACCCACTGTATTAGAGTTGCTGGTTAGACCTTTGGTTAGAAATAAACTGGTTAAATATAAACTGATTAGACACTGGACTGACTTTCCCCAGTTCGCTGGTTATGGACATGTTTGTGGCAATGTTTGAAATAAACCAAGATTCAAATTTATGATTTTAAATATGCGGTTTGAATTCAATGCTTGATGTCCCTATATGCATTCAAATTAATGTTTTGAAATATTTTTAAATACCTTCTAATTTAAATTTTGAAACAGAAATGTACTTTTTTTTTTATTCCATCTGCAAACACTATTCTTTGCATGTTGAAAATTAAAAGGAAATTATAATGCCTCTCTTAATAGTGTAGGAACCGGTTCACATATGGTTGAATCAGATTCAGCCTGGTCAAATCTATTTGTCTTCCTCGATCTTTTCTCACTTTTCACAATTTTGAACCAATTTGAGAAACGACACGCGGCTGCTTTGAAGAGCTCTCTTCTAAACTATAATGTTTTTGGGAGGGGGGTGTTTGAAAAATAAGCAAGAAAATATAACGGCATACACCAAAAGTTGCCATGTTTTTTGTCATGGTGTCATCCAGTGACTGTTCAGACTATCTTCCTTTCTTCTTATCACAAATTAATATCATCTTTTGGGTGTAATAATGATCTACGGCGGTCAGCCCTTGAACAATAAGAATCCGTATTGCTGCTATAACATTTCTTACAACGTCATGACAATCAGTACAGGACGTACAGTGCTAACATATGCGACTTCATTACTTCTGAGTTTGGACCGAGACTGGCCAACTGTGCAATGTGAATATCGGATAACTGGCACTGCAAACAGATCCAGCCCACCAGAAAGGTAAGGATCTCTCTCCATCTGTCCTGCCCCATTGAAGTTATCTGTATATAGCGTTAGCCAACACACGCAAGTACTGGAAAGTTACACTTTGTGGATCTTGTTACACACTGTACCAACAGAAATCTATGGGGACGGCTAATACAAGGGCTGGCGACCGGAAGTAAGAGATATTTCTGCTATATTCTGCTTTCTAGCTTGGTACATTTACGGGATACTTAAGTATGCCCTTAAACATGATGCAGAAACAGCAGTTTTCCACTATATTTGAAAGACCGAATTAGTTAATAAATAGACCCCATCTTAATTTTGCATTATCACTTATTAACAACATCTTAGTCACATGACCAAAAGTTGGCTACAGCCAAGGCTAGAACCACAGTCTCCCTACAGCAGAACGTAACCCGGCATACAGAGACGATAACCGGAATTCTGCTGCTGACAGTTGACAGCGCCTAATGTTTACTCCGAGCATGGCTGCTGACAGACAGTGAGCCTCTATAAATGAGAGGGTGATGAAACAGGCCGGGAGTTGGCGCCACACATTCCTCCTTCTCACCTCCTGTGCCCACTGCTGATAACGGAGATATGCATTGATTTAACTATTGCAGTGCCATGCCAGCCCCTGATAGGCCGTACCTGTGAAGGCAGAGGTTATAGAAAATGCAAAGATCCAAGGCATCTCTTACTGGCTTAGTGGTTTTTGTGCGGCACGTAAGATTATGTTAAAATGCACCGCAAGCGCAGGGAGGGGCGGGCTCAGACAGGATATCAAAAATATAAATGAATGCTCATTTATGGAGTGCAAGAAATGCAGACCTGCAGTGCTTTGTGCAACTGCACCTTACTGCCTGCCAAGAGCGTTTCCGCGCGTACCATCCACACATCGAATAAACAGGGGGCTGCGTCAGCATTTGTCTGCACAGTGCACAGGGTGATGACAGGAATACTCTCCAACCTACTCCCGGCTTTGGACCACTCGCTTCTTTCATTTCCAACAGTTTTCTCCTAAAATGCCGCTCAGATCAGCATCGTTACGATCTTCTATTAATCAGGAGGCACTGGGGCTGTCTGTGCTACACGCTTTTTACACTGCTCGTATCGCCTATTCAGGTGCAGCCCACCGCCAAGGGGCGACACCGAAATGCAGACTCCTACCTATATACCATACCATGTGCCATACTTCACAACCGCCCAGATTTAGGGGCGACAGTCCTGATTCTAATGGACTGTCCTGCAACAAAGGACTTTTACCCCTACTGTCAGACTGTTGGGCCGGTAGTCCAGTGGTGAGTGGCTGCTGCCGGGATGTGTTTTTGGGTAGGAGGGTTATGAGAATGGCTTTGCGATAGACTTATACCTAGGAGACATGGCATACCCACAACTTAACACCACCGCGTGTCCAATGTGGCCTGGTCATGCCCTCTTTTTGGAAGTGACATGACCATGCCCCGATTCTTCCCAGCAAAAAGATGTGGTGTGGTACGCCTAAGCCAAAAAGGCCCCAAAACAGCCTGAGGCGCTGCGCTTCCAGATTGCATTTCTCATTGGTGGACAGGGTTATGTGACCTGCCAATCTGTACAGTACAATAACACAAGGAAATGTATAAAAGGAGATGACTTATAGTACAAAGCTACAAACCGCATTGTTATATTGATATTGAATGGAAGATTAACTTCTTAAAATCACTGACCTAGAGTATGGATTACCATGACGGCAGTCTCCAGCCATTTCATCCTGTGCCGCAGGCTCCGTGAAATCCTTCCCAAACACTACACAAATACATTATACAGTGTACCTCACACTAGGCGGGTTCAGTACGATCTACCGACGGACACAAAACAGACGGTCATAATCCTGACTGCCATTGACCTACAGTCAAAATACAGACACGGCCAAAATACTGACATTCATTATGCCGACAAGTTCAAAATGCCGACATAGTCAGAATAACGACATTTGAACTGCCAACATATCAAAATACCGACATTAGTTTTTCTGTTGTTGTCAATGTCGACACGGACACCGTCTAAGTGTATCATGTCCCCTCGCTTAACTTGCTGCGCTCGCCATGCTTCGGTCACGGTGCATCGCTGCGCTCGGCACACTATTATATTCCCCCTCCAGGTCCACTGGGATGGTAAAGTATGAACAAGTCTGTTTTGAGGCAAAAATTCCTTAAAAAAAGCATGTCGGCATTTCAAATGTTGGTGATCTGACAATGGCCCTCATTCCGAGTTGTTCGCTCGTTAGATTTTTTCGCAACGGAGCGATTAGTCGCAAACTGCGCATGCGCAACGTTCGCAGTGCACCTGCGCCAAGTAAATTTGCTAAAAAGTTTGGTATTTTACTCACGGCTTAACGAAGAAATTTCATCGTTCTGGTGATCGGAGTGTGATTGACAGGAAGTGGGTGTTTCTGGGCGGAAACTGGCCGTTTTATGGGTGTGCGGAAAAAAAAGCTGCCGTTTCAGGGAAAAACGCGGGAGTGTCTGAAGAAACGGGGGAGTGTCTGGGCGAACGCTGGGTGTGTTTGTGACGTCAAACCAGGAACGAAACTGACTGAACTGATCGCAGTGTAGGAGTAAGTCTCGAGCTACTCGGAAACTGCAAAAAAAATTCTATTCGCAATTCTGCTAATCTTTCGTTCGCAATTCTGCAAAGCTAAGATTCACTCGCAGTAGGCGGCGGCTTAGCGTGTGCAAAGCTGCTAAAAGCAGCTAGCGAGCGAACAACTCGGAATGAGGGCCAATTCCGGCATTTTGAACATGTCTGCATAACGAATGTTGGTATTTTGACCACGTCGGTATTTTGACTGTCGGTAAATCAACTGCTACCTCTCTAGGCCTGGCACCTGCATGACACATGACATCAGAGGTACTGTACTATGTTCTCCATTGCTTTGGGAGCCCCTTGCTCACTTCACTGTTGGTTTTCCTGCCGGCCATGTTTGTGAAGGGGCCCCGGCCTTCCTCCGGCATACACAATGATTGCTACGTAATTTAGCAAATACTTACAGGGAACAAAGAGCCGAGTGTGTAAGGAGCGCCGTTACACCAGGAGACAGAGAGCCTGCTGGGGGGCTAATGGGGCAGCCACCGGCATTCAGGAAACGCTCATTTCACAAAGCTCTCCCAGAACTCAAGGACCCTTATCCACACTGATTGACGTCGCCGTCAGTAATGAGACATTCATCTCCAGAATGTAGCGCTTTCCCAGCGGTCACATTGAAGAAGGGACTATGGCGTACGCACTACGCACACCAACGTCAAGTGCTTAGCTGGGGAATGGATCTCGCTGTAAAAAATGCCACAATACAGCAAATTGCTATCCTCTCACAGTGTAGCCAGACAGGGAAGGCTGTGGTGTCAGGGTCTGATGAATGGCCTACACAACTACTTAAGATTTTACCCAAAAGAATCTCCTGAGTGTGGCCTCTTAACCACGTCTGTGCCACGGACCATCTTGAAAATCAAAAGCAAATAGTTTCACGACTAGTAATCGCCGACATTGGGCGACATGTACTAAGCTTTGGAAAGAGATAAAGTACGAGCCAATCAGCTCCTGCTATGTTACAGGCTGAGTTTGAATAATGACAGGAGCTGATTGGTTGGTAGTTTCTCTCTCAACTGTATCTCTCTTCAAGACTTAGAACATCTACCTCACTGCCTGAATATGGGGTATGTTTACTAAGCCTTGGAGGGGGGTAAAGTGGACGGCGTTAAAGAACCAACCAATCAGCTCCTGTCATTTTTCAAACACAGCCTGAGCATGGCAGCTAGGAGCTGATTGGCTGGTGCTTTATCACCATCTACTTTATCGCTTTCCAAGGCTTGGTAAATGGACCCCAATGTTTGTTCTGTACCTCAGCATCACCAAGAAGGAAAGCCTGCGAGATAACACAATGTATTGCATCAGGACCAAGGCCACAAACGTTCTCACATAGTGGGACTTAGAGCAGAACATATTCTAGCAATAGATGATGCAGTATGTTCCTGTGTAACAAATGATTGCACCATTATATTATTATTATTACATTTTATTTACAGGGCGCAAGTGTTTCGCAGCACCGCAAAAAGGACAGTACAGGGAGACAAAACTTAGCATTACAGTAAATAAATAACAGAAATAGAGTACAAGTAACAAAGAGCACCACAACTCTCAATACACAATACAGCTAAGATGTAAGTAGTGAGGGAGTGATTATCGTACTACTAGGGGCTGGCGGCCATAGATGGAGATGAGCCTTTACCAGCAGGAGAAAAAGCGGGTAAAGATGGTCGCTGACTCGGAGAGAGCTGCGAGTGAAATGTGTCGAAAAGAGAGCTTTGACAACAAGAGGAAAGAGGGCCCTGCTCCTGAAGAGCTAACAATCTAGTAGGAAGGGGCGACAGACAGATGACATGAGGTGTAAGCAAGCGGGAGGTAGCCTGATGGCAGTATGTAAGCAAAGTCGAGATGTTTAAGGCATGGGGCAGGGGGGTTGGAGGAGGGGCCTCAGGACTAGGTTATGCATGGGGAGGGTACGCTTTGATAAATAGGTGGGTTTTCAGTGCCCGTTTGAAGCTCTGCAAGGTTGGGGAGAGTCTAATGGAGCGGGGGAGCGCGTTCTACTGACGGTGCTGCATGCAGCACGGGCAAAATCTTGAACTCGTGCATGGGAAGCCGTGACCAGGGCAAAGGAGAGGCGACAGTCATTGGCCGACCGCAGTGGGCGGGAGGGAGTATGAAGTGAGAGGTTGGAGATGTAGGGAGCAGTGGAATTAGAGAGGGCCTTGTATGTGAGGGTGAGTATGAAGAGGATTCTGTAGGGGAATGGGAGCCAGTGTAGATTTTGTGGAAGGGGAGTGGCAGATGTGGAGCGGCGGGAGAGGAAGATGAGCCTAGCTGCGGAGTTGAGGACAGATTGGAGGGGAGCGAGATGGGAGCAAGCGAGGCCAGTGAGGAGAACATTGCAGTAGTCGAGTCGTGAAAGGTTCTAAATTATACAGACCTGTACAGTATGCAGAGCATTCAGCACCTGTCAGTCACACCATGAGAGCAGCTATTTTGGGGACTGAACATATAATAATGCAAACTAATGACATCACTTGGGCGCCCGCCATCTTTACGACATGAAATGCAAAGACACTCATGTGACATTGATCAGGTGATGAAAGCCACCCATACTTCCGTTAACGAATAAAATAAATAAAAGTTAAACGCACTTCTGTTGATGTATCCCAAGGCAACGTAAAACAAATTTGTCTAAAGAATGGAAGTTTCCGATGGTGGGGTTCCAGTCCCAGTGGTGCTAAATCTTTTATATTTGAGATGGGAATATAAGTTTTAGGGGGACAAACTTCAGGGCCCCCCAATAGCCATTGTGCCATTATCTTGGGACATTATCCAATGGTTTGCTTACAACGCTTATGGCGGGTGGACTGCACATGTTAGAACGGGTCTTGCTTTGATGCACGCAGGCTGCGGCCGTTTGAAGGTGGTGCAGGGCAGGATATTCGAAAACGAGGGGGTGGGGGTCGCCCCTTTTTTCTGGGAATTTCGAGGTCAGCGTCTGCATTTCCAACACAAATTTACTTGATGCCACAGCGCAGATGAGGCAGCCAATCGGAGAAGCCTCAGGCTTACTCAGATGGCTGATGCTGCGACTTGATACGCAGCACTCGGATCTGCGATGGCGGCAGTAGGCATCTTTAACCCCTTAGACGCCTCCTGCGGTATTAGCATATTTTAGCATCGAAAGACACAGTGGCAGCAGCATCCATATCTAAATCACCCCCAATGACAGATGTGGTCCCAAACACAATGTGCAACATATCTGAAGGTTAGATGGCCACAAAAACTGGTTGTGGGGCGTCAATTGGGCACTTCCGAGTTAGATACATCTTTATCCGATGTAGCTAAGCAGCCGCCTGCTGTGCTGCCCCTTCCTCTCTTTTCTGAGCTCTAGAAAGGATTTCCCTCAGGAAACGGTAACATTGCAGACTGGACAGCTCAAGGACAGGCAAGCTGATGATTAATATCTTCAGCTGGACTTCTCCATAACAAGCCATGAAACCGTCGTAAGCCCTTAATGACGGGTATCCTCCCATGCCGCACTTTCTCTGCACACCACAAATACACAAATGTGTCCTCGTGAGAGAAAAAGGATCCTTCTTCAGGAGCTGGAAGCAGCTGGGAAATAAGACCAGCGGGACTGGGAGAGTGGATGTCATTGTTAGGCTTATTTGTTCCAGAGGATGAATCCATCTGGCTGGGGAACTATAGACCTCACTGTATTTCCCTTGTTAAAATCAAGGGGAATTTTTTAACACATTCCTGATCGGGAGCAGGGAAACGACAAATGTAAGTCACCCACATGCGGCTCAATATCTCCCGCCATTTGTGCTTGTGTGCTTATATATTCGGCTCTCAAACACTGACGTTATGGTGATGGATTGGGCCTGTGTAAATGTGGACGGACATTTCCCATTAAGACCTTTGTAAGCAAATTGGGTCGAGTTAAGGCGATTTCCCTCGCTTATGGATATCTAATTGCAAATGTTCATACGGACCCTTTGTCTCGTCTTCGTGAGAAATGGGAAGGAGATTTAGGCCCTATAGATGAAGACTGGGCTCTTGCCTTGGAGTACCCTAGTACGGTCGATAAGGGGCCTATTTATTAACATTATTTTTACTAAAATATTGTGAAAAAGGGTGTTTTATGTTTGCACACCCTTTTCACATTATTTTAGTATCACCTGAATGTATTAAAGGGCATTTGGAGCAGTTTTCATGGAAAAACTGCTCCAAACCCTTTAATTCACTTTTTTTTTTTTTAGTAAGCCACGTCGCATTCCCCATACTTCTAATGAAAAATGCGATCTGATCAGATTTACTTAAAAAACTGCGATCTGCACCCTTTTGCCCAGCGTTCCCTGCCCCTGGCAGAGAAAGCTGAGCGGGGACCCGGCTCCAGTGATCAGCTATGCGTGTCCAATGGACATACAAGCTGATCAATGTGCAAAAATAAAATAAAAAAAAAAAAAGTAAAAAAAACCCCCAAAGCATACTCACCTGTCCAGGGAGCCGGTGTCCGCTGCTCCGGTGAGTGCTGCTGGGCGCCGGGTCCCCCATGTGCTGCAATGTGACCCTGGTGCAGTAAAGTGACGCTGCAAAACGGCAGCGCACTTTACAGCAGCGGGGGTCACAGCACAGGAGAAGGACACGGCGCCCGGCAGCCTCCTGAAGCAGCGCGGAACGGCTCCTTGGACAGGTGAGTATATTATCCTGCTGGGAGGGTACGCGGCGCGCAGGGGTAGTAGCGACGGGGGAAGGGGTCGACCAGGCGGAAGCGCTAGCGGCGATGTTGGTGGGGGCGGCGCATGCGCAGCAGGACATCAGGGTATTTTTTACAAAAAAAACCTGATGATGCTGCAAAGAGGCATCGCAGGGACAGAGCTTGACCGCAAACTCTGTTCCTGCATGCAATAATTGATACATCCCTGCGATATAATCAATTAACGCAGTGCGAGTTGGGGCGATTTTACCACCTGTCATCCGCATCCTGGATGCGGATGGTGATAAATAGGCCCCTAAGTCCCTTAGATTCCAACAGATTCAGTTTTTTATTTTACATAGAACATACAGGACACCGGTTCCACTGGCTGAGTTTGGGACTGGTCATTCAGAAGTCTGCCCTAAATGTGGTGTAGCTGTGGGTTCGCTCTGGCATCTGGTGTGGGATAGTCCGTCGGTGCGTGTGTTTTGGTCTGGGATCAGATCAACTCTGGAGGGAACAGGGATATCTGGGGACTCGCTCACCCCGCCGTTTTGTCTTTTGGGGATGGGAGGCTCTGCTTTTGCATCTAGATGGGAGGGCCTGTATGCTCGCAGTGTATGTGTCTTGGCTAAGGTATGCCTTGCGAGACTATGGATGGCTCCTAATAGTCCTTCAATCTCTGCATTTAAGGTCCTGGTGATTGATACTCTTTCCAAAGACCGCTTCATCTATATGAAACATAATGCTTCCTCTAAATTTGAAAGAATCTGGTCTCCACGGATGGAATCTCCATATTCTTCCCCCGATCCTTTATTGTAGTGTTATTAGGATGTTGTGTTTTGCTGGGCGGGCCCTGGGTGGATGCTGTGCTCTGAGTGTTCTGTACTTGCGCTTTCACTTCCCGCTCGTCTTCCTTAGGTTTTTTTTTTGTTTGTTTTTCTATATGGTTTTTACAGGTTAGTTAGTTTTTTGCAAATGCAAACCATTACGTAAAATTTAATGACGACTATTATACTGTTTGCGGATTTCGCAAATATCTCCAGTATGAATATTTGTCTGTTCGCGTGTGCACTTACAATACTGGGATTTATTGATGTGTAACTATGATTTCGGCAATATTATACATACTTGATATATTGTTTTGTATGTGGCGCTTCCTGTTCAATACGTTTTTTCTATGTTTTATTATGTTGTGCTGTATATGTCTATTGCACGTGTTACATGAGTGTTATGCGCTGTCTGTATATGACATTTTATTTTGAATAAAAATACTCTAAAAAAAAAATAAAAAAATATGTGGACGGACATCCTGATCTGGGTAGAGGCCATTTCTGCTCATCTCTGAAGGGATTTGTGGAACACCTGTAAAGAACTCCACCCAAAACCTTTATTTTTGCAGTGAGCACTACACTCTATATCAAAACTGCATGCAGGCCAATCTAGCACCAGCGATAGCGATGCGCGGGGCTGCGCATCGCTATCGCTGTGGGGGGTACACACGGAGCGATAATGCTTAAAATCTAAGCAATCTAGTCAGATTGCTTAGATTTTAAGCAGCGATCGCTCCGTGAGCACCCCCCTTTATCTTCCCTTATCTTCTCCACTGCCTGGTTCCACTTCAGCTCTCTCAATCCGCAATCCCAAAGCACAGAAATCACGAGACAACATAAACTGAGCAAACCAGGGTAAAATTAGGCGAAGTATCTTTAGACATATCTGAGCTGGGCAGGGTATAATCCCCAGCCCTAAATAAACGGAACACTTTGTATCCACTTTGTGATGTCAAGATGAAAGCAGCCATTAATTAGTGGTCAGCAAACAGACTATCACGGCTTGTTGTGTGCTAAACGTTTATCACCATGTGGTCTATAATAGATGGGCAGGCTTTCAGGATGATGTGGAATAATATAGTCATGGGACTTATCTTTAGACCTCTTTGGAACAAAAGGCTCAGCAGATGTATTCATCATTACTGTGCTATAGATGTTTGTTGCTGGAGGTGCAGGACTTTCTGAGAGTCTGACAGTTTTTTTTTTTAAGGCAGCAATAATTTACAAGGCAAAACCAGGTTGGTTTTGCCTTGTAAAATGATTGCCGCTTTAAAAAATCTCCTGGAGATATAAACACATTGGAGAGCGTACAAAGAAGGGCAACTAAAATGGGGCATGGTCCACCTCATAAAACTTACTAAAAGTTCATAACGTGTAGTTTGAAGCAGAGAAGGGAAAGGGGAGACATGGTAGAAACGTTCAAATATATAAATGGGTTTAACACGGCACAGGAGGGAAACATTCTTCAAATGAAGCGAGGTACAGTATTAGAACACGAGGACATGCACTGAGACTGGGAGGTACAGTAGGTAGGTTCAGGGGAAATTTGAGGAACAATTACTTCACAGAAAGGGTAGTGGATAGGTGGAATAGTCTCCCATTAGAGGTGGTAGAGGCTAAGACGGGATGTAGTTATGTGACCGGCGGGAGATAATACCTCCCCCTACATCCCGACCAACAGGGGCTATTCGGGATAGAACCTGTGGCGATCGCAGCAAGCCCGTCCCCCTGGCATTCCGATGCCGGGATCCCGACGGAGGTATGCCGACCGCTGGTCACACATACCACACCCAGCTAAGACAGTAGAGAAATGTAAACATACATGGGATAGACGTATGACTATTCTTACAAAGAACTAAGAATCAAATACAGTTGAGGTTACCAAAAGGTTAAAAAAAAGGGCAGACTAGATGAGACAAGTGGTTCTTATCTGCTGTCAAATTCTGTGTTACACTGGCAAAAGCTACATTGCATTGCTAACTATTGGACACGGCACATAAATGCTCCGTCGCTGTTATATACAGCTGAAGTCTTACAGAATACTAACACAGATGTTTGTAACAATTAGGGTTTGACTTAAAAGCGCTTTGATCTTCCAGATTAAGCTAAAGAAAGCAAATTATTGCCGCTTTAAATCCAAGGACTAAATTGCCACAATTGCACCATTATCTGCAATTTACAGGATACTACATAAAGGTCTCTGGGGGGAGATATAGCAAGCCTTCTAAAGAGTGGAGAAGCAACCAATCAGCTTTTACCTATTATGTTACAGAATGAGCTTGAAAAGTGATAGCTAATAGCTAGAAGCTGATTGGTTTATATGGCAACTTCTCTTTGTCATTTAATAAAGGAAAAACTTTAGACCTATTTTCCTTTATTTGACCTCACAGATTATTTTGGGGGAGATGTACTAAATCTTGGAGAGCGATTAAGTGGAGAGAGATTAAGTGCCGGCCAATCAGCTCATGCCATATCACAGGCTGTGTTTGAAAAATGACAGGTAAGAGCTGATTGATAACGTGTGGAGAGATAAACTACCAACCCTCTCTAAAGGCCCGTACACACTGGTCGATGTATCGGCCGTTCTCTTGAACGGCCGATACATTGCGGGACCGTCGGCCAGTGTGTACGGGCGATACGTCTGTGAACTCCGTCGTTCACAAACGTATCGCGTCGGCCGCGCAGCACAGCCGACAGTCAATATATCTAACGATATATTGGCCCGTCGCTGTGTGTGTACGGGGCGGTCGTCCGACCGCCCGTACACATGCTGCGGCGGCCGGCGGTGATTGACAGGTGAACTGGTGTTCCCCTTAGGGTTTTACGCCAAACCCACCGGAAAGCTACAGTATATAATATGTTGATTATCCATAGACAGAGAACAATCACAGCTGAAAGTAACACTTGGCTGGAGAATACACTGAAGTAATCCTGGGATCACATATCTATAAACACTAACTAGTGTAGGAGAGGTGCTGAAAGTGTCTCTCTACAAACAGGGCTCTCCGTGTAAACTGTTCCTCCAGCCAACTTTCTGACACATCCGTGTACAATGGTGTTTCTGAGACGGACAAGCAGTATAAATGATCCGCATCGGTTTGGCTCAGATGGTCCCAGGAAAGGAAACGGATCATCAAAAGTAAACATCTGATACAATGTATAGAGTTACACTTACGAGTCGTTTTTATGTTACAGCTACATAATGTCTTTATTCTAGGTATCAGGATGTTCTGAGCTTTGGGTAATCATCAGGTGTCCCATTTTCTGATGAGGTACAAGATGTCGTCAGAGACTTGCTTCCATGTGAAGGCGTAACGCTCCATGGTCCTGGAGAAGTATCAGGACCTACCAGAGGCTGGCAGGTGTCAGTGTCTCCCCAGCCATGGAGGTCTCCTGCCTAGGACTAAGGCAGAGCTGCTAGCTGAGGGACAGGATTGGATGGGCTTGGACTTCACATGACAACACAGAAGCCTGTAGAGCAGGGGTGGGGAACCTAGGCCCGCGGGCTGTATAAGCCCCGCAAAGCCACTTGATCAGGCCCGGCCAGGCTCACCTAACCGAGGGAGATGCCGGGGGCCCGCTGATATTTTGTTACCAGCGGGCGCCCGGCTCCTTCTCCTCAGTAGCAGCCGGAGGCAGGAGCCCACTTCTGAACTCCGGCTTCCAGCTCAGGCAGTGTACATGTGCGGCACTCCCATAGTTCCGAGGAGCGGGCGGCCAGGCAGAGGGCATATCTAATAGGGCATATCAACTGACTGGGGGCATATCAACTGACTGGGGGCATATCTAATGGGGCATAACAACTGGCTGGGGGCATATCTAATGAGGCATTACAACTGACTGGGGGTATAACAAGTGACTGGGGGTATATATACTGGGGCATAACTACTGGAGGCAAGCTAATTTTTAAGTTGATAATTTGTGTATGGCCCCCGAAGGATTTTATAAATATCCAAATGGCCCTTGGTAGAAAAAAGGTTCCCCACCCCTGCTGTAGAGCAACCTGGCGTTGCACTGGGCCACGTCCGGAGGGGTCAGGCTGGAGGAGTGTAGCTGAAACTATCACATTTATCGGTTTTATTATTGAACCACGCAGTCTTCTTTCATTTTGGCTTTCCCAGTGGATTTGTAATCCTCTCATTGTTATTTTTGTTTTTTTTCTCAACGAGCCATGTATAAAACCTGGTAAACAATATACAACTGTCAAATGATTTAATTTGAGGCTGACGGTTAATAAACAAATCACTACTTTAAGTAGTACACATTTCAGTGCACCCGCAGACCGCCAGCCCTGTCCCCCCGCGCATCCGCTCACATATAGTCATAGTTACTGAATGATGACCTGCATCTGTGCTGCCTGTGCAGCTGTGTCGTTCAGTATTTGTTACTATGGGAGAGATGTGTCAAATCTTCTGAAGAGGACAATTGGGGAAGTCGTCCTCAGCAACCCAGCAGCTTCTAGATATGATCAAGTACATTCAGTATAATGATAGCTAAAAGCGGATGAGTTGTTACAGGCAACTTCTCCACTTAAACTTTTACACATCTCTGCCATGTTTGTCAGCGTAGTTCAGTTAGACTGTAATAACACATGGGCCGGCGGGATATTGGCCGAAAGCATTAGACAGCAGTGCAACCTAGTACCTCATGCGAATGCATCACAACAAATGGGCGGGGCCAGCACAGAGCAACCTTTGATATCATGTGAGGGGGTGTGGCCAGCAACAGAAGAAGTGTGGACAGCTCCAGGCTGTTCTAGGAGTGTGTAGCTAGGTCCAGGGGTCGTGGGCCAGTGATTATCTTGTTTCTAGCTATCTAGATCCAGGGACCGTGGGCCAGTTATGATCTTGTTTCTAGCTGGCTAGGTCCAGGGGTCGTGGGCCAGTGATGATCTTGTTTCTAGCTATCTAGGTCCAGGGGTCGTGGGCCAGTGATTATCTTGTTTCTAGCTATCTAGGTCCAGGGGCCGTGGGCCAGTGATTATCTTGTTTCTAGCTATCTAGGTCCAGAGGTCGTGGGCCAGTGATTATCTTGTTTCTAGCTAGCTAGGTCCATGGGTCGTGGGCCAGTGATTATCTTGTTTCTAGCTATCTAGGTCCAGGGGCCGTGGGCCAGTGATGATCTTGTTTCTAGCTATCTAGGTCCAGTGGTCGTGGGCCAGTGATGATCTTGTTTCTAGCTATCTAGGTCCAGGGGCCGTGGGCCAGTGATTATCTTGTTTCTAGCTATCCAGGTCGAGGGGTCGTGGGCCAGTGATTATCTTGTTTCTAGCTATCTAGGTCCAGTGGTCGTGGGCCAGTGATTATCTTGTTTCTAGCTATCTAGGTCCATGGGTCGTGGGCCAGTGATTATCTTGTTTCTAGCTAGCTAGGTCCAGGGGCCGTGGGCCAGTGACCATCTTGTTTCTAGCTATCTAGGTCCAGGGGCCGTGGGCCAGTGATTATCTTGTTTCTAGCTATCTAGGTCCAGGGGCCGTGGGCCAGTGATTATCTTGTTTCTAGCTATCTAGGTCCAGGGGCCGTGGGCCAGTGATTATCTTGTTTCTAGCTATCTAGGTCCAGGGGCCGTGGGCCAGTGATTATCTTGTTTCTAGCTATCTAGGTCCAGGGGTCGTGGGCCAGTGATTATCTTGTTTCTAGCTATCTAGGTCCAGGGGCCGGTGATTATCTTGTTTCTAGCTATCTAGGTCCATGGGTCGTGGGCCAGTGATTATCTTGTTTCTAGCTATCTAGGTCCATGGGTCGTGGGCCAGTGATTATCTTGTTTCTAGCTAGCTAGGTCCAGGGGCCGTGGGCCAGTGATTATCTTGTTTCTAGCTAACTAGGTCCAGGGGCCGGTGATTATCTTGTTTCTAGTTAGCTACGTCCAGGGGCCGTGGGCCAGTGATTATCTTGTTTCTAGCTAGCTAGGTCCAGGGGCCGTGGGCCAGTGATGATCTTGTTTCTAGCTATCTAGGTCCAGTGGTCGTGGGCCAGTGATGATCTTGTTTCTAGCTAGCTAGGTCCAGGGGCCGTGGGCCAGTGATTATCTTGTTTCTAGCTAGCTAGGTCCAGGGGCCGTGGGCCAGTGATTATCTTGTTTCTAGCTAGCTAGGTCCAGGGGCCGTGGGCCAGTGATTATCTTGTTTCTAGCTATCTAGGTCCAGGGGTCGTGGGCCAGTGATTATCTTGTTTCTAGCTATCTAGGTCCAGGGGCCGTGGGCCAGTGATTATCTTGTTTCTAGCTATCTAGGTCCAGGAGTCGTGGGCCAGTGATTATCTTGTTTCTAGTTAGCTACGTCCAGGGGCCGTGGGCCAGTGATTATCTTGTTTCTAGCTATCTAGGTCCAGGGGCCGGTGATTATCTTGTTTCTAGTTAGCTACGTCCAGGGGCCGTGGGCCAGTGATTATCTTGTTTCTAGCTAGCTAGGTCCAGGGGCCGTGGGCCAGTGATTATCTTGTTTCTAGCTATCTAGGTCCATGGGTCGTGGGCCAGTGATTATCTTGTTTCTAGCTATCTAGGTCCATGGGTCGTGGGCCAGTGATTATCTTGTTTCTAGCTATCTAGGTCCAGGGGCCGGTGATTATCTTGTTTCTAGTTAGCTACGTCCAGGGGCCGTGGGCCAGTGACCATCTTGTTTCTAGCTATCTAGGTCCAGGGGCCGGTGATTATCTTGTTTCTAGTTAGCTACGTCCAGGGGCCGTGGGTCAGTGATTATCTTGTTTCTAGCCAACTAGGTCCAGGGGTCGTGGGCCAGTGATTACCTTGTTTCTAGCCAGCTAGGTCCAGGGGCCGTGGGCCAGTGATTATCTTGTTTCTAGCCAGCTAGGTCCAGGGGCCGTGGGCCGGTGATTATCTTGTTTCTAGTTAGCTAGATCCAGGGGCCGTGGGCCGGTGATTATCTTGTTTCTAGTTAGCTAGATCCAGGGGCCGTGGGCCGGTGATTATCTTGTTTCTAGTTAGCTAGATCCAGGGGCCGTGGGCCGGTGATTATCTTGTTTCTAGCCAGCTAGATCCAGGGGCCGTGGGCCGGTGATTATCTTGTTTCTAGTTAGCTAGATCCAGGGGCCGTGGGCCAGTGATTATCTTGTTTCTAGCCAGCTAGATCCAGGGGCCGTGGGCCGGTGATTATCTTGTTTCTAGTTAGCTAGATCCAGGGGCCGTGGGTCAGTGATTATCTTGTTTCTAGCTATCTAGGTCCAGGGGCCGTGGGTCAGTGATGATCTTGTTTCTAGCAAGCTAGGTCCAGGTGCCGTAGGCCAGTGATTATCTTGTTTCTAGCTAGCTAGGTCCAGGGGCCGTGGGTCAGTGATGATCTTGTTTCTAGCAAGCTAGGTCCAGGTGCCGTAGGCCAGTTATTATCTTGTTTCTAGCTAGCTAGGTCCAGGGGCCGTGGGTCAGTGATGATCTTGTTTCTAGCAAGCTAGGTCCAGGTGCCGTAGGCCAGTGATTATCTTGTTTCTAGCTAGCTAGGTCCAGGGGCCGTGGGTCAGTGATGATCTTGTTTCTAGCAAGCTAGGTCCAGGTGCCGTAGGCCAGTGATTATCTTGTTTCTAGCCAGCTAGGTCCAGGGGCTGAGGGCCAGTGATTATCTTGTTGCTCAGTGCTCAGGCCAAGCAGCACGGGATATTAGTCCGGGACCAGACTAGCTACTAACAGTAGAACTGAATATAATCACAACTGTGTGACGTGTTTTACTTAAATTGCATTTTTTTTTTATATTTTACGCAGCATTTTTTAGAATAGTTCTCTCATTGCATTCCCAATACCTGTCCTCCGAACAACCCCAAATTCAGATTTTACGTCCACTACATGAACAGCTGTGACCGCACAGGCGAGTATATAACCAGGGAGGATTCTCTTTGCGGTTTGTAGCTATTGATACATTACAATCATCAGCGTGAGCCAGAAAGACAATTAGCTGTGGTTATGTCTGCATCTGACAGTGGCTTAAATATTCACCCTTATCGAGCTAATGTTTTGTTTTATGGTCAGGAAGAGCTTAAGCCTCATCCTGACCGGTCATGGAAAGACAACAGAAATAAAACACTGACGCTAAATAAACAAAAAATTGGAAACTCTTGTGTATACTAGGTATAAGAGAAACTGGTGAGGCCAACGGTAATCTTCTCTGTGGCCTGACACGACCGGATCTATATATAAACGTTACCGTTCTGACTAATAAATGCAGAGGTGTACAGTTCCACGATTTATCATTTTTTCCCCAGTGGCCGGTATTTCACTATTTATTGCACAGTTTTAAGATGTGCGGGAGTCAGATGTTTATACCAACCTGACAGAAAAATGAGATAGCAAGACTGAGTAACATAGCTTTCATGCCGTTTAGGCCAGAATCTTGGTTTATACAAATGCAAGAAGGGAGAGAACCAAAGCGAGAAGATGGATTCTTGAGGAATTATCTAAACCGCAACAGATAGTCGATTTAAAAAGTTGATTTTCGACATTTAACATCTGACCAAAACCTTTTGTATGGATGTGGTTGACGTGAGAATTCATCACGTCAACACTTATGAGGTGGTCAACAAAATTAATGGTTGAAGGGTTGTCAAGCACGGCAGTATCCATAACAGAACTGGGGGGTGGGGGGGTGGATGTGCGGGCAACAGTCAATGACACATAACCAATATTATAATTACGGAGAGAACCCATCTTTGACAAAAAGCGTGCCACCTTTCCGCAGTCAGCAATGGTCCTGTACCCGAGCACAGATGTAGGAACTGCGCCTATGTGTCACCTTCTGCATGGATCTCAGAGTGCCTCCTGGACACAATTACTGGAAGTCCTGAGTGTAAGAATGTGCCTATAACAGCAGTTTATCTGCAATTAAGGCCAGCTTGCCTTCTGATCCATCCTCCCAGCTTCATGAGCATTCCAACCTCTCCACATAGCTAACCTTCACAACAAGTGCAAGGCCTTCTCTCCCATGCCCCGCAGCCGACCTCACCGTGCCTACTGACAGTGAGACAACACAGCTGGAGGAAGACAAGTTAGGCCCTGATCCACTTTGCGCTAAGCTGGGCAAGAATTTCACCTCTTCCAGACGGATTTCTTTCCTTCTTTGCTAAAGCTTAGCAGGTACCCTGCGGCAGGTGCTTGGGACTCAGAGCGCACAGCCCGTGCCAGTTAGTCTTGGAGCGAGTGTAGTCGTAGAGCGATGTTGACATGTTCTATGTGTTTGTGTTTTTTGTTCAGTTTATATGCCAGAATAAGCGGTGTAGAATTGGATATTTACACTCAGGATGGGACCACTCTTTCATGTGCCTGGCTTGTATTAGCGCTAGGGGACTCGGAACTTAAAGAAAACTGAGGAAACAAAAGGCAAAATAATTACACAAGAGGCTTTTGTTCTGCATGCAAGTACCAGCAACTGAGACAGGGAAAGGTTGGTGCAAAGTACAGGGGATCGGGCAGGCCTGGAGGGCCTGGGCCTGCAACAGATGTGTAGCCACTCCCCGCAACATGGCTGAGCCATGCACCTTCTGTGGTGAACTGAATGGATGGTGACATGACCATGGCCCACACACAAAGCTGCGCTCCCTTAGAGCCAAGGCATAACTTTCCTAATGGTGGTCCTGACAAGGACACAGCAAGGTGTGGCCCTATAAATAGCCAGACTTTACCCATAATGCTCTTTGTAAAAGGCTTCCATTATTAAATAAAATTATTACTATTATTACTGTATTTGTATAGCACCGCCATGTTATGCAGGGCTGTAGGGGTATATTTACTAAGGTGCGGGTTTATAGAAGTGGATTTGTTGCAAATAGCAACCAACCAGATTCTACTTCTAATTTATCTAGCATCTTCTAGAAGATAATAGCTAGAATCCAATTGGTTGCTATGAGCAACAGATCCACTTCTATAAACCCGCACATTAGTAAATATACCCTGTAGAGAGAACATGCGATCGTTTACATCAGTCCCTGCTCCACTGGAGCTTACAATCTAAATTCCCAACCACACAAAGTAGGGACGGTTTTTTATTAATACACTATTAATATACAGTATGTATGTTTTTGAACTGTGGGCGGATTAAACATTTTTTTTTTTTTTAAAGCGCATTTTGGCCGAACACAATTTCTGTACGTGTTTAATCTGCTAATTTTCATACCACATCTCTAGAAGAAACCCCATTCACTGGCCCTCACAACTGCCCCCAGAAAATCTGCATGGCGAACAAAGAGTTAAAGTGTCCTTTAAAGTACAGCCTACCAGCCCCCATTACTTATCTAAACTTTTCTGTTTTCCTTTCCCATAAAATAGGTCTTTATCAATCATGAGAGTAAGGAGACCTCAGTACTGTGTATATTACATAGGTCACCGCCATGTATTTGCATTTTTATTTATTTTTTTGAATACATTACTGGAGTCAATATCAGGGGTGCTGAGAGGGGGCAAGACAGGTGCAGAAAATCAGGCCCAGGCTCGGATGGGGGGGGGGGGGGGGGTGCTGGAGACAGTAAGGAATGGGGAGCACCCCCACCCCTGGCAAACTACAGGAGGCCTCCTATTCTTAGTGGGGTATCACACCCCCTCGTAGGGCCACTCCCCCCTCTCTAGCAATGGGACAAGATAAAGATCTTTTTGGACCTACTCAAATAAGTACTGTAGGTGCTATTCCACAAAAGTGAAAATTGGAAGGTCCAAAACAAAACCTGTCCCACTAAAATTACAGAAAGAGATTTATTTATTACCGGTTATTTATATATAGCGCACACATATGCCGCAGCGCTTTACAGAGAGATGTGATATCCGACATCTTTTTCAGTGCTGGAAAAATAACTACAGGGAATAGCCCCAATGTCACGGTGAACTTCTGCCGTCCCCACAGATTATCTTGCCCCACACAGACATACATGTCCTTCCCTGTTACACTAATTAATGCAAAACGGGTGCAGAATGGTGCAAAAAAAATGAATAAATCATTAGCATGTAGACTCAGCTCATCAGAGCGTTTGGTAATAAGCCCTGCTGTCAGTGACCGTTGCATTATCCCACAAGGAGGGAAAGCCGAGGTTCTTACAGGAAACCGTAGGAAGATAAAACATCAAAGAGACTAATACCGTAATAGGATGTTATTCAGCACCTACAGGTAAGTCATACGATCCGGCCAGGTGATACTATGTTGCGCGCAGTTTAAACAGAAATTATATTCCCAGATTAAAGTGTTATGATGCCGGTGACAGCTAAAGAAGGAGACAAATATATCAACAGGGGTCTGGTGTCTCTAATGAACTGGCAGCATAACAGAAGAGATCCGCTAGTGCCTCAGAGACCGTGGGTCTGACGCAGAGGTGGATGCAGTGGCGAATTCGCACATTCACGGCCAAAGTAGTCTACGCATGCGTCCGGGTCGTACTGCGCATGCGTCCCCATGGATACCACTGGAAGCGCAGATGGAATGTGGACGCAGGGAGAGTGGAGTTCAGTAAGCGTTACCGAGTGGTCACAGGGGGAGTGGCTAGCTGGACGCAGGGGTGTCGCTGCCCGTGGCTGTGTCTAGGCATGCAGGACCGTTACGTATTTGAGCAGCTGCAAGTGAACGTCTCAGTATGTATAACACTGCCCGCAGCAATCGCATAAAGACGCAGCCACGCCTTCTTCCGACTCAGAAACAGGCCCAGTGTGTGTGGAGACGCTGCCCCTATTGTTACTGATCTGCACATTATTATTGCTATTTATTTGGCGCCACAAGGGTTCTGCAGCGCCTTACAAAGCATGTAAGCATCAACAGTACACAACAGTGACCAAGAGGGATACAGCATAAAACATTGGGGAACATGGGATACAAGCTATAAAACATTGGGGAACATGGGATACAAGCTATAAAACATTGGGGAACATGGGATACAAGCTATAAAACATTGGGGAACATGGGATACAAGCTATAAAACATTGGGGAACATGGGATACAAGCTATAAAACATTGGGGAACATGGGATACAAGCTATAAAACATTGGGGAACATGGGATACAAGCTATAAAACATTGGGGAACATGGGATACAAGCTATAAAACATTGTGGCAGATGTATTAAGCCAGGAGAAGTGATAAAGCAGTGATAAATGGAAGGTGGTAACACACCAGCCAATCAGCTCCTAACTGTCATTTTCTAAATCTGTAGTGATTGGCTGGTGCGTTATCACCTTGCGCTTATCACTGATTTAGCACTTCTTTATCTTTTCTCCAGGTTAATACATCTGTCCCGTTGTGTCATATGCAGTCACAGTGCCCACAGAGGTAGCGCTGCCTGCTGAGCCTAAAGGTTTGGTGCCAATGTTGGCAGGGGAGGAGCACAAAAGGGAAGAGGGCCCTGCTCGTGAGAGCTAACAGTCTAGGGGGAAGAGGCACACACACACACACACACACACACACAGATAGAGGTGACAAAACTCCTGCATCCTGCTCTCGCCTGCCCGCTACCCCCCCCCCCCCCCCGATTCCTCAGTGAAATGGGCGGTCCAGGCAGCCTGAAGACATTGTATTGGGTCATCTTGGCCCCGCCCCTCACTTGACTGACTAAAATCCCGGTTTTCTATTGTGGGGACTGGACCATGATTTACATCATCATGATGCCACAACCTCAGTAGCTCCCACCTACTTCGCCACATTATTCCCCCAACCCCCCACATATGGCACCTGATGGCTTCACCTTCCACCTTCTGGAAGAGTGGGCAGCATGAAAGTTGGCAGGCCTGATCCTGTCTTGTATCTCTGGTACACAATTCAGAACGTTCTATATAAATTTCCTGAGAAACCGAGGATTACAGGATATTTTGAGTGTGCAACCTACGTCACGTCAAGCTAAGTCACTAATGAGCGCTTTCTAAAGCGATTACTTGCAGTATAGTCACCTTAGGTCAGACAATCTCTGCATTGTGCAATCTCCCGGGCCTCTCACGAAGCCAAAATGTTTTGATGTCGCCTCGACCAGCGGATGAAAGAAACAAAATGTAGATTAACAATAGCTGCCAGAACACGGTCATAGCTCTGCCCCGGCTGATGGATTCCGACTCTACAGTACGTCAGCACTTAGAGGGCCTGTGTCACATTCCACACAGACACACAGGGGGAATGGCGGACTCCCGCTGCGCCTAATATTTACTAAATAATTTGAGTTTAATTGGACTTTCTCAGGGGAAACTTCGGCTGCCCGTCACCGGCTGATCTCGCTGGATGGAGATGAATGTGGACTTTCAGAAGCAGACAGGGTCGTACCGAGCAGATTTTGCTGAAAAAGCAGAGACCTCCAAACCCAGCTGGCTGCTTCACCAAAGTTTTATAACGGAGGGATTGTGGTTCACTTTTATTTTTTGTTATAGTTCTTGTTCCAGCTTAATATTTTCTGGAATAACAGAGCGAAAATGAGTTATGGCTGACGTTTGGGGTTAATGAATTCCAGAGAGGCTGCTGCGTCCTTTGAATGAGACATCTAACACGAGGCGTGTTTATTGCGCTAAATAAGTTGGTTAGAGAACTTTTATAAGGACTGGCATACGTTTTGCTATGTGTTTTAAAGCCTTATTTTCCAGAAGAAGTGTAAATATTAATAAAAGGTATCAGGCAGAGTAATGTTCCAATCAAAATGATCTTGTTGGGCTTGGTGCGTATACTGTGCAGCTGTCAAGGGCGCTTAAGGTCTTTTGGCGAGTAGGGGCGTCTGAAAACACACGGCCGTGGCAGGTTATGCTCCACAGGAATGTTTTTTTTTGTTGAGGTGGAAAAAAATCAGATACCAGATATGTGGAATAGACTTTCATAGAAGCATGGCAGCAGGCAGCGAGCAACTTCTGAATTATTCGTGACTAAATAACAAAAACAAGATATTAGTGATCTTGGCTCTTGCAATCCCTTCATTGTGCAAGGCTCTGACCGAGTTTCCTGACACACCGTGCTGGTATGCATTTTCCCTTCGCTGGTACAAAACGGAGGTGCTCGTAGATAGACGTCAACCTGCCGACTGAAAGCTGCGGAGATGTTTCTGCTCCTGCGTCACCAGGCGGATTAATCAGTGAGGCCACAGCAGTGGTATGCAGACGTGCTATTATATACCAGGTGCCATTTCAATTAACCCCCTGTCCTGATGTTTACTTTGGCGCCTGACAGCCAGGACATTAAATTACATTTCCAGCAGGTACTCTACACTGGAAAAAGTACCCGGATTTTTCCTGCCAGTTAAAATAAATCCAGTGTAATAAATTATTTTGAAAACGTAGGACTATTCTTAGTTCTGTAAGCAAACTCCCACTAGGTGGCTGGGAGGGTGACAGACACAGCTGGTAGGTTTGCAGGCCTAAATACATGCCCTAAGGGCCAGATTCTCACCCGCATGCAGCTGCTTATGAGACCGCATAAAGGCGAATTGAAGCAAGCTGCGCATCGGTTGTAACGAATATGCGCGTCTTTGTGTACAGGGCAGGGCTTCTCCCTACACACAGGGAATGGATATTTAGCTGGGGTATTTATGGATCTCTACAGTGTGGAAATAAACACGCAGGAGACCAGGTATCACCATCTTGATGGGGCGATTTATGTGTGGAGGCCTGGAGTTCCGGTCCGATCAAGCTATTTATCCAAACCCTGCCCTTTGCTTCCGAAGTGCTAGAATCAGTGATGCAAGTAGAAATATTTTCTTAGTGGTACTGAGTGTCGAAAAATGGGCGTGGTCATGTGTTGTGAGGGGGCGTGGCCACATGCTGCTAGTGGGAGTGGCTACCTTACACTAGCGGCGTGGCCACACAACAGCCCCCTTTTTTGGGGGGAATCTGGAGGCAAGGCTAAAAATATATAGTAATGCCTCCAGTATAATAGAAATATATAGTGATGCCTCCAGTATAATAGAAATATATAGTGATACCTCCAGTATAATAGAAATATATAGTGATTCCTCCAGTATAATAGAAATATATAGTGATACCTCCAGTATAATAGAAATATATAGTGATGCCTCCAGTATAATAGAAATATATAGTGATGCCTCCAGTATAATAGAAATATATAGTGATGCCTCCAGTATAATAGAAATATATAGTGATGCCTCCAGTATAATAGAAATATATAGTGATGCCTCCAGTATAATAGAAATATATAGTGATGCCTCCAGTATAATAGAAATATATAGTGATGCCTCCAGTATAATAGAAATATATAGTGATGCCTCCAGTATAGTAGAAATATATAGTGATGCCTCCAGTATAATAGAAATATATAGTGATACCTCCAGTATAATAGAAATATATAGTGATACCTCCAGTATAATAGAAATATATAGTGATGCCTCCAGCATAATAGAAATATATAGTGATACCCAGGGCCGGTGCAAGGTTTCTCGGCACCCTAGGCAAAACATGTGCCTGCTGCACTCCTCTCCTCTCCCCCCCCCCCCCCCAAAAAAAAAAAAGAGAAAAACCCGCCCAGACGCTAAAAATTATATTTTAAAAACCCCACTATGTGTGACATTTTTTTGCGGGGACCCCCAGAAAGGCTGTAATGTGTCTGGACACCGTTGGATAGCTTACTCCTGAGTGCAGCCAAACTGAATCTTTATACATTCACTGCCATGCAATATACAATGGAGCGCAACGGGGCATGTATTTATGCTATGTAACTGATATATACGTGTGTGTGTGTGTGTGTGTGTGTGTGTGTGTGTGTGTGTGTGTGTGTGTGTGTGTGTGTGTGTGTGTGTGTGGTGGCACTAGTAAGTCCGTGGGGCGGGCAGACATGCTTGAGCGGGGAGGAGAGAGAAGAGCAGCCCCTCCTCCCTCTGCGGCCGGGACCCCGATTATGTGCTGCACTTTATTATTAGGAACTGGGGCACTGGCGGTAGGCACAGCGCTGGAAGCGGCAGTATTACAATGAGTCAGTGTGACTCTTTGTAATGCCGGCGGCTGTGCGCCCCTACACAGCGGCGGGCCTCTGTGCAATGCACCGCTGCTAGTTCCGCCACTGGGCAGCACGCTGCTTACTCTATGTGTATAGCATATTAGAGGCGCTGCCGATGGGTTACACTCATACCGTCAGCGCTGCAGGGATGCCGCGGCCGCCCAACTGTTCTCAGCCGCCAGCGCTGACAGTATGAGTGTAACCCATCGGCAGCGCCTCTAATACTCTATACACATAGAGTAAGCAGCGTGCTGCCGGCTAGTGGTACAGTTCTTCTGCTCCTCTCCGCGTCTCCGGTAACACTCTCAACATATTCCTCTTAAGGAAGAGGAGGAGCTGAGCAAGGGTCAAGAACCATTCACCAGTACCGTGAGCTGCCGCCCTCCAGTGGCCGCCGCCCATAGGCAGCTGCCTAAAGCTGCCTGGTGGTGGCGCCGGCCCTGGTGATACCTCTCCAGTATAATAGAAATATATAGTGATACCTCCAGTATAATAGAAATATATAGTGATACCTCCAGTATAATAGAAATATATAGTGATACCTCCAGTATAATAGAAATATATAGTGATACCTCCAGTATAATAGGAATATATAGTGATGCCTCCAGTATAATAGAAATATATAGTAATGCCTCCAGTATAATAGAAATATATAGTGATGCCTCCAGTATAATAGAAATATATAGTTATGCCTCCAGTATAATAGGAATATATAGTGATGCCTCCAGTATAATAGAAATATATAGTAATGCCTCCAGTATAATAGGAATATATAGTGATGCCTCCAGTATAATATAAATATATAGTAATGCCCCCAATTTAATAACAATATATAGTAATGCCTCCATTATAACAGGAAAATACAGCCACTGTCGCACTCCCAGTAACCCTGACAAAGTGGGAGGAGCCGTCATGCTGCTTTGCGGCACATTATAATTGTGGTAATGGCAAAGTGTGTGGCAGGTGGTACAGAGTACCCGCTGCCAAATTCTTATGGGTACTCCGTACCCGAGCGTACCCGCATACTGGCACCGCTGGCTAGAATGTTCTCAGGCCCCTACACCTCTACTAAAAAACAAACAAACCACACCTTCAATGCTGCGCACACCTGCCGCTGGTACTCCACAGTTCCGGATTCAGGATAGTGCCCTGAAGCTGGGACTGTCCCGGATCAATAGACACAGTTGGGAGGTATGGTACACCAGGACCTTGGGGGTCAATCCGACCTGATCGCATGCTTCCATTTTTCGCAGCGATCAGTTCACTACTGCGCATGCGCCGCAATGCGCAGGCGCGACGTACAGGTACAAAGCGGATCGTTGCTGTGCGATGGATTTAATGAAGAAACCATTCGCACAGCCGATCGCAAGGAGATTGACAGGAAGAAAGCGTTTGTGGGTGTCATCTGACTGTTTTCAGGGAGTGGTTGTAAAAATGCAGGCGTGGCCAAGCGTTTGCAGGGCGAGTGTCTGATGTCAATTCCGGCCCCGGACAGGCTGAAGTGATCGCAGCGGCTGAATAAGTCCTGGGCTACTCAGAAACTGCACAAACTATTTTTGTACCGCTCGGCTGCACATGCGATCGCACACTTGCACAGCAAATATACACTCCCCGGTGGGTGGCGACTATGCGTTTGCACGGCTGCAAAAAGTAGCTAGCGAGCTATCAACTCGGAATGACCCCCTCTGATCTCTTGGCCCGGCAACGTTTCAGTGCAACTTGGTGATCCATATGCAAGGCCAAATGGTTAACAACTCTATAGTTCGGCAAGAAGGCGGCTTCGCTGTGTGTGGCCAACTTAAGCCAACCTGACATTCGCTGTAATTATCTCTGTGCTGGAAATGTACATTCTCTGCTCTTACTCTAACACTTGGCAGGGTGCTAGCAGTCCCAGAACCAACTCCTATTGCTGTGTTATACTCACAGCTTCATTTAAACAGCGGCTATAGAAAGGCACCAGGGGAAACTGGCTCAAGGGCCATTAAAGGGGCACTCTAACTCTATACGGCTTTCGCTGGCTTGTACATGCACTCCTGTTACTTTTACTAACACACAGCTCAACATGGCTGGTTTTCTTTCTGTGCTTCTCAGCCACGAATTTACACCATCAGGCAGGATTGTGCATGTGTGCTGGCTTTATACAGGACATGACGCCACCTTCTGCACTGGGTACAGCAAGCAGTAGGGTACAACCGGGAATAAACGCACATCTAGCCGCAGCAGCAGCCAGATCTCCAAAAATAAAAAAATTCTAAACACAAAAATCTTAATTTAATTACTTTGAGCAGCAGATAAATATGGGTTGGCGCAGAAAATGTAATTGATTGCATAATGGCTTTTTTATCATCTGAAAGTCAACGACACCCAGAAGAATGTTAGAACATTCCTCAGAAGTACTTTCTAGAGGACAGACTAATCCTGAGAACAGAGATATTTAATGTTATCGTTTGATGTACCTGGGGTAACGCGATAGAGACATCACTCAGCTGCCAGTTCCAGGTAACTGTGACACAGTGCTAGATCAAAGGCCCTAGGCCTGAGATGTGTGCTGGCAGCGTCCAGCCAGACCTTAGCCAATACGCTGGGAGAGTGTCTATTTCTAGACAATGCCGTCTGTCGCTCAGAACGCCGCATTTGAAGCAGTTTTAAAATAGCTAAAGTTTCAGGCCAGGAATAAGCCGTTTCCACATATTCAGAAGCTTTCCAAAATGTATTCCTGGATGAGGGTTCAAATGATCCCTCCCGACCAGGGGGAATTGATGCGCTTGGTAAAATGATATAGAACAGTTTAGCTATCAAGCCAGTGGCTGCTGAATAACTCTTCACTACAGATTTAGTGATAAACCTTTACACTAGCAAAGGGGGGAGATGTATAAAGCTTTGGAGAAGTTGCCCTAAGAAACCAATCAGCTTCAAGCTGTCATTTATCTAGCACAGTCTTTGAAAGGATAGTTACAAGTTATTTGGTTGCTTTGGGCATCAAGTTCAACTTCACTTTCTTTCTATCCAAGGCTTGATACATTACCCCCGAAACTACTTAGGCATGGCTTCCACGTTGTCACTAATATCTAGTAAATGAATGGGAAAATATGAGAATTGGTTCAATGAATAAAATGATTGTCTCAAATGTGGGCAGCCATTTTGAAAAAGGTATGCCTTCTTCAAAAAGGGGGGTGGACGGGAGGATTAGGGGGACTGGGGGTGTCACTAGGGGTGCTTCTACCAATTTCTAGGTGCAAATCAATCCCAACGCTGATCCCCTTCTCTTGAATACATCCTTCTAGGCTGAGTGCAACATTGGAACAGTGGATGTACCTGCAAACATTATTGTGTTCAAGGACAAAAAAAGTCTATTAGACTCAAGACTATCCTGCCTTAACCAGGGCACTTGGGATGTGTATATAGGCAACAGTAACAACATAAAATAAATCAATAAATTAAATAATAGACTGTGGACGTTCTCACAGAAGGTAGAAAACGTGTTCTCACAATTTAGAAGAGCTTTAAAAGACCCTCATCCAGCCAGCCAGAAACAGGGCAATCCCAAATTAAAGTAACTTTAAATGTACTTAAAAATACACATGGCTAAATAGAGTGCAAAAGGTCGGGGGTCAGCGAGAGTCAAAGGGTTCAAACCACTCAGGAGAAAGGGCAGGCAAGATGGACTTAACAGCACTTGTCCTGCAAAGTCCCCTGTTCTAAAATAGAGGTGATGATGGGGTGTAGGTATGTTTGCAGGGGTGGGGAATGCGGTCAGTCTATAAAGAATATCAGAGAAAACATAAGCATAGTTCCGCAAACATTTCAAAGAGCAGACAAGTTGCTGCCAGAAACTATGTTCTAGGAACGTACACTGTCTTTAACTATCAGTCTGCCGGACGGGCAGGAAGGGTTATGATAGGAAACAAGTGGGATGGAAGGATCCGGCTGTACGCTTACGGTACTGAATGACGCAGGGCAGGAAACAGGATAGCCTGCAAAATCAGTGACACAGTTCATACAGGCACCACAGCAATGACACCATGTGACGATGACTGCACGGATCACTGTCCATGGCTTAGAATGAAAACAAACGTCGACATCTACTTAACTTGGCAGAATTTAGGAGAACTGGAACACAAGACTCACACTGCCAGGGGGAAGCGAGAGGCTCTGCTAGCTCAGTCACTTAAGGCGGGTACACACTAGGCAATGGGGAATTGCCAGCGATGGATGACTATATAGTTGAACGATACAGCATTCAAAGATATAGGGGGTAATTCAGACCTGATTACTGGGCTGCTAGTTTTGCGGTGTTGCGTTCAGATAGTCACCACCTTCAGGGGGAGTGTAAATTCGTCGTGCAAGTGTGCGATTGCATGTGTACGCCGAGCTGCGAAAATCCAGTGTGCGCAGTCTCTGCGCAGCTCAGGACTTACTCCTCCAGTGCGATGAGAACAGGCTGATCGGCGCTGGAACGGACGGCAGAAACCCTCCCTGAAAACGCTTAGTAACACCTGCGTTTTTGCCGACACTCCCAATCAGTTGCCACCCAAACACGCCCGCTTGCTGTCCATCACCTTGCGAACGCCCGTGTGAATGGAATTTTCGCACCATCCCGTCGCTGACCGGCGATGCCCGTTGTTGTTGTCTGGCGCGCGTGCGCATTGCAGTGCATACGCATGTGCAGTTATGACCTGATCGCCCGCTGTCCGAAAATGGATCTGAATGACCCCCATAGTGCGTACACACTGAACGTTATCGTTCAACGATAAATGCTCAGTGACGTCACCGCCAGCATTCCCGAACATGCAGCTCAGCCCGACATTGGGGGTAATTCAGAGTTGATCGCAGCAGCAAATTTGTTAGCAGTCGGGCAAAACCATGTGCACTGCAGGTGTGGCAGATGTAACATGTGCAGAGAGAGTTAGATTTGGGTGGGTTATATTGTTTCTGTGCAGGGTAAATACTGGCTGCTTTATTCTTACACTGCAATTTAGATTTCTGTTTGAACACACCACACCCAAAACTCTCTCTCTCTGCACATGTTACATCTGTCCCCCCCCCCATCCCCCCCCCTGCAGTGCACATGGTTTTGCCCAACTGCTAACAAATTTGCTGCTGCGATCAACTCTGAATTAGGCCCTCTCTGACGGGTTGAGCTGCATGTCAGCTCAATATTGGTGATCGCTGAATGGCATGCGGGAGTGCGCATCGTTCTTCAGTTACCAATATTACCTCCCACACACACTGGACGATATAGCCTAAAAATAAACGATAACGACATTTATGTTATTTGTTTTTTAGGCTAAAATCGCCTAGTGTGTACCCCCCTTTACACAGCTGCTGATAAGACCACAATCTGCCATATTACACAAGTCATGTACTATTACTACAACTACGAACTCCTCTAATTAATATCCGTATAAACAGGGACTAGAGGTGACCTCACTTAAGCCTTTATTAGAACAATGTGTATATTATACATGGGATAATGTATTACAAGGATATTAAAAACCTTGAATAAAGACCCATAAGCATATTAAAAAGGCAGAGAAGGCTATTATGAGGGTTCACGGAAATCCAGGATGACTTCTAAGAAGCTTATAATTTACAAGAGAGAATAGAAACATAGAATGTAATGGCAGATAAGAACCACTTGGCCCATGTACACACACTTACATACTAGTTGTTGGGAGCAAAGTAACCTACCAGTATTTCTCTGACGTCCTAGTGGATGCTGGGAACTCCGTAAGGACCATGGGGAATAGCGGCTCCGCAGGAGACAGGGCACATCTAA
The DNA here is from genome assembly GCF_028390025.1 of Pseudophryne corroboree. Lineage (NCBI taxonomy): Eukaryota > Metazoa > Chordata > Amphibia > Anura > Myobatrachidae > Pseudophryne > Pseudophryne corroboree. Next base: position 18,783,543 of record NC_086455.1, read on the forward strand.
AGAAAGCTTTAGGATCACCTGGTGTGCACTGGCTCCTCCCCCCATGACCCTCCTCCAAGCCTCAGTTAGATTTTCTGTGCCCGACGAGAAGGGTGCACACTAGGGGCTCTCCTGAGCTCTTTGTGAAAGTTTTAGTTTAGGTTTATTATTTTCAGTGAGACCTGCTGGCAACAGGCTCACTGCATCGAGGGACTAAGGGGAGAAGAAGCGAACTCACCTGCGTGCAGAGTGGATTGGGCTTCTTAGGCTACTGGACATTAGCTCCAGAGGGACGATCACAGGTTCAGCCTGGATGGGTCACCGGAGCCGCGCCGCCGGCCCCCTTACAGAGCCAGAAGAGCGAAGAGGTCCGGAAAAATCGGCGGCAGAAGACTTTCCTGTCTTCAGATAAAGGTAGGCGCACAGCACCGCAGCTGTGCGCCATTGCTCTCAGCACACTTCACACTCCGGTCACTGAGGGTGCAGGGCGCTGGGGGGGCAGCGCCCTGAGACGCAATAAATCGATAGAAAACCTTTTATGGCTAAAATAAATGCATCACATATAACTCCTGGGCTATATGGATGCATTTAACCCCTGCCAAAACATACAAGAAAACGGATGATAAGGACGCCGAGAAAGGGGCGGAGCCTATCTCCTCAGCACACTGGCGCCATTTTCCCTCACAGCTCAGTTGGAGGGAAGCTCCCTGGCTCTCCCCTGCAGTCACTACACTACAGAAAGGGGTTAAAAAAGAGAGGGGGGCACAAATTAGGCGCAGTATAAACAATACAGCAGCTATAAAGGGAAAAACACTTATATAAGGTTATCCCTGTGTATATATATAGCGCTCTGGTGTGTGCTGGCAAACTCTCCCTCTGTCTCCCCAAAGGGCTAGTGGGGTCCTGTCCTCTATCAGAGCATTCCCTGTGTGTGTGCTGTGTGTCGGTACGTTTGTGTCGACATGTATGAGGAGAAAAATGATGAGGAGACGGAGTAGAGTGTCTGTAATAGTGTTGTCACCCCCTGGGGGGTCGACACCTGAGTGGATGTACTGTTGAAATTGCGTGACAGTGTCAGCTTTGTATAAAAGACAGTGGTTGACATGAGACAGCCGGCTACTCAGCTTGTGCATGTCCAGACGTCTCATACAGGGGCTCTAAAGCGCCCGTTACCTCAGATACAGACGCCGACACGGATACTGACTCCTGTGTCGACGGTGAAGAGACAACCGTGATTTCCAATAGGGCCACACATTGCATGATTGAGGCAATGGAAAAAGTTTACACTCTTCTGAGAATATAAATACCACCAAAAAAAGGGGTATTATGTTTGGTGAGGAAAAACTTCCTGTAGTTTTCCTGAATCTGGGAAATAAAATGAGGTGTGTGATGATGCGTGGGTTTCCCCCCGATAACAATTGATAATTTCTAAAAAGTTATTGGCAGTATACCTTTTCCCGCCAGAGGTTAGGGTGCGTTGGGAAACACCCCCTAGGGGGGATAAGGCGCTCACACGCTTGTAAGAACAAGGGCTCTACCCTCTCTGGAGATGGCCGCCCTTAGGGATCCTGCTGATAGAAAGCAGGATGGTATCCTAAAATGTATTTACACACATACTGGTGTTATACTGCGACCAGCAATCGCCTCAGCCTGGATGTGCAGTGCTGGGTTGGCGTGGTCGGATTCCCTGACTGGAAATTTGATATCCTAGATAAGGACAGTATATTATTGCCTATAGAGCAATTAAAAGATGCATTTCTATATATGCATGATGCACAGCGGAATATTTGCCGACTGGCATCAAGTATAAGTGCGTTGTCCAATTATACCAGTAAAGTGGTCAGGTGATGCGGATTCCAAACGGCATTTGGAAGTATTGCCTTAACAAAAAAGGGGATGTACCCCAGGTCGCCTCTCAAAATAAGACGCCGTATTATCAGGCGCAGTCCTGGTTGGCAAGCGGACAAAAGGGTTCCTCTTTTCTGCTCGTGACAGAGGGAGAGGAAAATGGCTGCAGAGATCAGCCAGTTCCAAGGAACAGAAACTCTTTTCCGCCTCTGCCAAGCCCTCAGTATGACGCTAGGGCTTTACAAGTTCAGGCACGGTGGGGTCCCGTTCTCAATGAATTTCAGTGCGCAGTGGGCTCACTCGCAAGTAGACCCCTGGATCCTTCAGGTAATATTTCAGGGGTACAAATTGGAATTCGAGACGTATCCCCCTCGCCGTTTCCAAAGGTCTGTTTTACCGACGTCTCCCGCTGACAGGGAGGCAGTTTTGGAAACCATTCACAAGCTGTATTCCCAGCAGGTGATAATCAAGATACCCCTCCTGCAACAGGGAACGGGGTATTATTCCACACTATTGTGGTACCGAAGCCAGACGGCTCGGTGAGACAGATTTTAAAATCTAAAATCTTTGAACACTAACATACAGAGGTTCAAATTCAAAATTGAGTCACTCAGAGCAGTGATTGCAAACCTGGAAGAAGGGGACTACATGATGTCTCGGGACATCAAGGATGCTTACCTTCATGTCAAAATTTACCCTTCTCACCAAGGGTATTTCAGGTTATGGTACAGAACTGTCACTATCAGTTCGGACGCTGCCGTAGGGATGGTCCACGGCACCCCGGGTCTTTACCAAGGTAATGGCCGAAATGATATCCCTTCGAAGGAAGGAAATTTTAGTTATCCCTTACTTGGACGATTCCCTGATAAGGGTAAGATCCAGGGAACACTTGGAAGTCGGGTAGCACTATCTCAGGTAGTGTTGCGGCAGCACGATTGGATTCTCAATATTCCAAAATCGCAGCTGGTTCCGACGACTTGTCTTCTGTTCCTAGGGATGATCCTGGACACAGTCCAGAAAGAAGGTGTTTCTCCCGGAGGAGAAAGCCAGGGAGTTATCCGAGCTAGTCAGGAACCTCCTAAAACCGAACCAAGTCTCAGTGCATCAATGCACAAGGGTTCTGGGTAAAAATGGTGGCTTCCTACGAAGCAATCCCATTCGGCAGATTCCACGCAAGACTTTCCAGTGGAACCTACTGGACAAATGGTCCGGGTCGCATCTTCAGATGCTTCAGCGGATAACCCTGTCACCGGGGACAAGGGTATCCCTCCTGTGGTGGTTGCAGAGTGCTCATCTTCTAGAGGGCCGCAGATTCGGCATTCGGGACTGGGTCCTGGTGGCCACGGATGCCAGCCTGCGAGGCTGGGGAGCAGTCACACAGGGAAGGAATTTCCAGGGCTTATGGTCAAGCCTGGAGACATCTCTTCATATAAACATTCTGGAACTAAGGGCCATTTACAATGCCCTAAGTCAAGCGAAACCCCTGCTTCAGGGTCAGGCGGTATTGATCCAATCGGACAACATCACGTCAGTCGCCCACGTAAACAGACAGGGCGGCACGGGAAGCAGGGGGGGCAATGGCAGAAGCTGCAAGGATTCTTCGCTGGGCGGAAGATCATGTGATAGCACTGTCAGCAGTGTTCATTCCGGGAGTGGACAACTGGGAAGCAGACTTCCTCAGCAGACACGATCTACACCCGGGAGAGTGGGGACTTCATCCAGAAGTCTTCCACATGATTGTGAACCGTTGGGAAAAACCAAAAGGTGGATATGATGGCGTCCCGCCTCAACAAAAAACTGGACAGGTATTGCGCCAGGTCAAGAGACCCTCAGGCAATAGCTGTGGACGCTCTGGTAACACCGTGGGTGTTCCAGTCAGTGTATGTGTTCCCTCCTCTGCCTCTCATACCAAAAGTACTGAGAATTATACGGCAAAGGGGAGTAAAAACGATACTCGTGGCTCCGGATTGGCCAAGAAGAACTTGGTATCCGGAACTTCAAGAGATGCTCACGGACGAACCGTGGCCTCTACCTCTAAGAAAGGACCTGCTCCAGCAGGGGCCTTGTTTGTTCCAAGACTTACCGCGGCTGCGTTTGACGGCTTGGTGGTTGAACGCCGGATCCTGAAGGAAAAAGGCATTCCAGATGAAGTCATCCCTACCCTGGTCAAGGCCAGGAAGGACGTAACCGCAAAACATTATCACCGCATTTGGCGAAAATATGTTGCGTGGTGGGAGGCCAAGAAGGCCCCTACAGAGGAATTTCAACTGGGTCGTTTCCTCCATTTCCTGCAAACAGGACTGTCTATGGGCCTAAAATTAGGGTCCATTAAGGTTCAATTTTCGGCCCTGTCGATTTTCTTCCAAAAGGAACTGGCTTCAGTGCCTGAAGTTCAGACATTTGTAAAAGGGGTACTGCATATACAGCCTCCTTTTGTGCCTCCAGTGGCACCTTGGGATCTCAATGTTGTGTTGAGTTTCCTAAAGTCACATTGGTTTGAACCACTCACCACTGTGGACTTAAAATATCTCACATGGAAGGTGACGATGCTGTTAGCCCTGGCTTCAGCCAGGCGTGTGTCAGAATTGGCGGCTTTATCATATAAAAGCCCTTATTTAATATTTCATTCTGACAGGGCAGAATTGAGGACTTGTCCTCAATTTCTACCTAAGGTGGTTTCTGCATTTCACATGAAGTAACCTATTGTGGTACCTGCGGCTACTAAGGACTTGGAGGATTCCAAGTTGCTTGACATGGTCAGGGCCCTGTAAATATATGTTTCCAGAACGGCTGGAGTCAGAAAATCTGACTCGCTGTTTATCCTGTATGCACCCAACAAACTGGGTGCTCCTGCTTCTAAGCAGACGATTGCTCGTTGGATTTGTAGTACAATTCAGCTTGCACATTCTGTGGCAGGCCTGCCACAGCCAAAAATCTTAAAATGCCCACTCCACAAGGAAGGTGGGCTCATCTTGGGCAGCTGCCCGAGGGGTCTCGGCTTTACAACTTTGCCGAGCAGTTACTTGGTCAGGAGCAAATACGTTTGTAATATTCTACAAATTTGATACTCTGGCTGAGGAGGACCTGGAGTTCTCTCATTCGGTGCTGCAGAGTCATCCGCACTCTCCCGCCCGTTTGGGAGCTTTGGTATAATCCCCATGGTCCTTACGGAGTTCCCAGCATCCACTAGGACGTCAGAGAAAATAAGAATTTACTTACCGATAATTCTATTTCTCGTAGTCCGTAGTGGATGCTGGGCGCCCATCCCAAGTGCGGATTGTCTGCAATACTGGTACATAATTATTGTTACCAAAAAAAAAAAATTCGGGTTATTGTTGTAGTGAGCCATCTTTTATAGAGGCTTCTCTATTATCATGCTGTTAACTGGGTTCAGATCACAAGTTGTACAGTGTGATTGGTGTGGCTGGTATGAGTCTTACCCGGGATTCAAAATCCTTCCTTATTGTGTACGCTCGTCCGGGCACAGTATCCTAACTGAGGCTTGGAGGAGGGTCATGGGGGGAGGAGCCAGTGCACACCAGGTGATCCTAAAGCTTTCTTTAGATGTGCCCTGTCTCCTGCGGAGCCGCTATTCCCCATGGTCCTTACGGAGTTCCCAGCATCCACTACGGACTACGAGAAATAGAATTATCGGTAAGTAAATTCTTATTATTTCTGGATTGTGGGGGAAAACAGAGTACCCAGAGGAAACCCACGTAAGCACGGGGAAAATATACAAACTCCACACAGTTAGAGCCATGGTGGGAATCAAACCGATACCTCAGTGCTGTAAGGCAGTAATGCTAACCACTACACCATCCGTGCTGCGTTTTCAATATAATAACAAGATGTACAGTGATTTACATCATCAAGTAGACAGGTAAGGCATATGATGCTGTAGATTATGTGATCACATGGCAGCTCCCTCAGTGGCCATTGAAGTGGGCGGGGCTTGCAGCATTGCGCTATGTCCTCATCCACTCTGCCCCTGAGTGGGATGCAGTTAAGTTGCAGACGGTCGGGATCTCGTGGGCAGGATACAGACGACACCCACAGAGCAGAAATAGAACCTGTGGCGAGCGCGGCGAGCCCGCCCGCAAGGGGACTCTTTGCGCTCGCCCTGTTGCCGGCATCCTGGCCGCCGGTTTATTATACTGAACCCCCATGAGTGGCCTTTCTTATTTTTCTATTTTTTTTACTAATTCGGATACTAAAGCCTGATTATTATTTGTTCAGAGGAGGCATGGCCACGCCTCCCATATTTGGCCACACCCACGCAGTATCATGCAGACCTGCCAGGGGAAGCTAAGCATCGCTCAGGTGCCACGGCTAACTTTTATATGTAGAAAACCTTTAATGTCACCACATACTGATAACCGGGTCCCTCTGCCGCTCACCTGCCTGCGTTCCCGTTACCAGCCCTGCGCTGTGGAGCCTGGATACAGATAAACATCATGCTACTCCAGCTGCAGTTGGTGTGCTGATGTCACACAGATGGGGTGTTACGCGTCCTGCTGTTTAATGATGGGAGTGTGTCAGGGATATCCCTGAAATGACTGCTGGGCGCATTGCACCACAGGGAACAATACAGGATATGAGCAATAGAGACACAGAGCACTAGAGGAAATGGAAAGCTCTTATAGTCTCAGTGTGTGTGTGTGCGGCATTCTATCAGCCCAGCACGCGTGTTCCTCACAAACATCCCAGCATCCTTCCTGCAGCGGAATATCTCCCATGTCATCCTCTCCACCTCCTGGCATGTAACGTTCTCACCAGCAGGACTGGGACAGCTGGCGGTAGAATGCTTCGGCGGAAATATAGATACTAGCAAACCCTGCTGCCTATAGGCTGGCATGTCTTATAGAGATTGGAAAACACTCAGTGAGCGGGATGTACTAAGCGGAAAATGCGGTAAACTCCCTGTTTACCGCATTTTCCTGATGTACTAACCCCCGGCCGGCAGGACAGCGCCGCGGCGGGGTACGCTTTACGCTTTAGCTGGCGCACGTCCATAGAAGCCTATGGGCTTCTCTCCGCGGCGCTGTGTGAGGAATCCGATCGGATCCCTCCCAGCATGCCCTGCAGCCGCCCCCGTCACCCCGCGCATGCGCAGACTGACTCCTGGGGCCGAATCCCGGAAGTCAGGCTGCCGCTGCGCATCGCGGAGGACAGTTCTTATCGGAAGAGCTGTCCTCCGCAATGCTGATCGCATATGTTAGTACATATGCGATCAGCCTCGTGGCGCAGGGCGGCGATGTACATTAGTACATCCCGCCCAGTGTATGAGGATACCACTACATATCTCATTAGATATTACCTGTTCATCTTTACACTTGCAAACCTCTGCATTCTGTTATGGTGTGCAGGCACCTAATGTGTCCTTCCTCTAACACAGGCATGTCTAAACTGCGGCCCTCCAGCTGTTGAGAAACTACACATCCCAGCATGCTTTGACACCGCTTTAGCATTCTCTATGTAGTTTCACAACAGCTGGAGGGCCGCAGTTTGGACATGCCTGCTCTAACATATGCTTAACCACTTAACTGACGATTTGTTTCCCCAAAAACCGCTCCGAAATTATCTGGGTTTTTTATGAGTGAATTAGGTGAAGGACATGAATTTAACCCTATCCAAAATGATTTTAGTGAAAAAAAAAATATATATATATATTTTTCTTGAATTTTATTTGATAGATTTGTTGTCAAACATCGATGAGTACAGTGTGACCATCGGAACATTGGAAACATCGCGACCATCGCAGCTTTCAATCTGAAAACCGGGACAGCCTCCAGGTACACAGGGAGGGCTTGGGCGGGTTAATTTACACTTCCCCAGCGGCTGCCATTGTCTGCAGCCGCTGGATAGGGGGGTTCTGCCGTGCTGACCTATCAGCAGTGATCAGCAGCACGGCAGACACAGGGGGAGGGTGCAGAAGCGGAGGGAGGTTTCCCCTCCCTGCCGCTGCTAACACTCTCTATCTGACTGGTCACATCTGATGCCATGCCAGGCAAGTGGTTAATAAACACTAATTACGGCGTAATGATTAGTGTCACCGCTGTACAAAGTTACTGTTTGTTTGCGGTTACCCTTTATCTAATAACGGGTTTGGGTTTTTTTTCACATGGCAGTCTGTGCTCAATATACATTTGTGTACAGTAAAAAAAAAAATTACAATGTGCTTTCAAAATGACACTTAAAATATCTGTTAACGTGAATAGATACAGTAGGTAGCGGTATCTAGAATCTTTTCTCATGTCACTGGTATTATTATTATCCTTCATATTGCGCCACAAGGGTTCCGCAGCGCCCAATTACAGAGTACATAAACGGGACAATAGTGACTTACAGTAGAAGACAATATAGGACAAGTACAGGCTAAATAAACATAGCTACATCAGCAGATGACACTGGAATAAGTATCAGGTGGCAGAAACTATGGGATTAGGTTGAGGATGTTTAAAGTAAGAGAAGGATAAGCAAATGAGGGTTGAGCGCCCTGCTCGTGAGAGCTTACATTCTAAAAGGGGAGGCGCAGACAGACAGGGGTGACACAGATGGGGTATACAGGGAGCGTGGAACAGAGGGTTAGGATGAGATTAGGCTGGATTTGGGGAAGAAGTGGGTCTTGAGAGACCGTATGAAGTTCTGTAGAGAGGTGGAGAGTCTGAGGGGGAGAGGTAGAGAATTCCAGAGAAAGGGGGCAGCACGTGAGAAATCTTGAAGGTAGGAGTAAAGGGAAATTTAATTTTGATCACAAATGAATCAAGTAATCCACTCAATCGGAATACCCTCACTGGCCGTATGAGTCTCTATGAAGGTATATAGAGTTAACTAAGGATAAATAAATACACAGAGGGCTGGCTAGGGAGATAGATGGACCAAAAGTCCTTTTCTGCCATCAAAGAGGCACCATGAGGCATAGGACATTTTCCTTTAAAGAATGCAGTAATATGATGTTTACAAACCTGTTAGACTAACGAGTATAGATTTTATATGTGCACCTTGACCAGTGATAAGACAATGGCTGTATTATGCTACAGTGGCATTCCGAAGACACCCTTACCTTCCGTGAATGCTTCCCACTGGTACAGGCGACCCATGAACTCCTGGCTGTTAAACGTGGCACACTGCAGAGCCCTGGCATCGGGGTGCCCTGCTGGACAAGGCTGTAAACAAAAGGGAGGGAAGAAGGGAATTACTTTCTCCTGCCAAAAAAAAAAAAAATGGAGGTTGTAATATGAAACCTCAATCACACATCGACAGCCATATTGTAACAGAGGGAGAGGCATATAGAGAGGAGGCTAGACGGCCTGCAAAGTTATTTTTTCCTAGACGTTCAGTGCTTTTACATATTATTAGTACTACTGTTAGTTATTTCTCATTCAGTTATAAACCTAGGAGATGTTGCCTTAGCACATGTAACCTATCACGGCTCAGGTTGTGTGCTAGTAGTTACTATGGCAGCAGCAGAGGCTGACATAATACTAGAGAACATTAGCGGTGGCACCAGAGGGACTGGGTAATGCAATTTATACAAGGTTTCCACCATTTCTACTTATGTGGCAACACCTTAGTAAAAAATCCATATTGGCAATTGAAACAAGGCCATTTGCTGAGCACTTACTTTGTAGTAACCTTTTTCAATTCTTCCAAAGGTTTGAAACCTAAAAACTAGAGAGAGTATTCGAGTATTAGTAGTAAAGAGTGAATCAACATGAAATGCTATGCTCTGAGAAAGGTGTGTTGTTAAATCAGCCTCTGAACTCATAGGATGGCCTTCTCCTCCCCTAGCTCCATCTAGTCTTATACACTTTGGGACGAAGTCTACTTTGTTTAAGAGGAGTTCCTTGATTGGACCTGAATCAATTTGTCTTCTATCTGCTTCAGAATGAAGAACAGAGCGTCTTGGAACCCAAGATATTAGGTTCTGAAAACCAATTATAGAGATGGAGATGATTGGGGAGCATGTCTGATGACTACACAAAAGTGAGCTATATAGGTAAATTTACTAAGGTGGGAGTTTTTTTTAGCACTGCTGATGTTGCTTACAACAACCAATCAGATTCTACTTAACATTTATCTAGCTGCTTCTAGAAGATAACAGATAGAATCTGATTGAAAAAACAAAAAAAACTCCCGCCTTAGTAAATTTACCCCGTAGTGTCTGGTCAGTTGTATGGACTACAGTACTTACAGCTGCATATTAGCATACCTCTTGGGTGCATGACTTGTACTGCTTCTGCTCTCCCACGCAGTGGAAGTCTTCAGAGCCAGGATTGTACAGGTTAAACTGGGGAGGTTCAGAATTGTGATGTTGTCTTGGTCTTGTGTCCTGTCCTCTTTCAAAGGTTAAGGGTGAATTCCTCCCCAGTGATGTCCAGGGATCTCCCTGCAGAGGTCTAGGAGCAGAAGGATTATCTCGGAATATGCTCTGGTACGTCCTGCCGCTATCTGTGCTGGGTCTGTAAGGGCTTTGTCTCTGGCTGCGGGACCTAGGCAGGTGGGACGACTCCGACTTGTAACGGAGTTGCTCATCTGATGTTACTTCAGCACTGGTGGGGTCAGTATCTTGTAAAGGCCTCATGCCATGCCTATGTGATTGTGCCAAGTCTTCATCGTGTAAATTGCTTCCTTCAGTCTGGGTGCTCCTCTCACTGACGGTCTGATGTCTACTTGCCAAATTTTTCATCAATATATCCACCCGCTGGCCTGCTAGTTTGCCTGGTGTTGGTTTGATCGTACCAAACATCCTAGGTGAGTTCATCTTCTTACGCTCTTGCCTCTTTACCAAGAGAGACTGACCTTCCAGCATTTGCGCTGCAGAGGTTTTCAGGAGTTTCATCTTGGTGTGCTCATCTTCTTCAAAATGCAAGAAGGTGGAATGGGTCGGAGATGAAGTTGATAGTATCCTCCGTACTACAGATGGCTTCTGGAGAGCAGGCCCTGATGTTCTGGTGCTAGAACTATGAATGTTTCTACTATTTCCAGGCTCATTGTGCTGCAAGAGATCATCCTCATCTTCTTCATTTGAAGTATTGCTAGAATTTGAAGTATCAATATCTTCCCAAGAATCCCAGAGATCATGTAAGAAATGTGGGCTAGTGTCTGTCGCCTTAGGGAAAAACATCTGACTTTGATCTTCCTGGGTGGAATTAACATTTTCGCCACTCTTGGACTCATGTTGTCCCTGAGGTTCTCCATGCTGGAACCCAGTATGCAACCTTTCCATTGGAGAACCAACACGTTGCTCCGGCCACGATGGATGAGAAGACCGACTTGTTCTCTTTGGTTTTCTCGGGGCTGGGGTTCCTTTTTTTAAAGACTCGTCAACCGAGACTGGGTCACGATGTGGAGACTCGCTACCGTACACTCCATGATCTGCTAATGACACCTTAGTAGTCCCAATAGCCTTCTTTCTCTCTCTCCTTGGGCTTGCAGTGGTCCCAATTGTCATCATTTTCTGGTGCCTCTTAAACCTCTGTGCATCATCTTTATCTGTATGGAGTGGCAATGAAAACGGTATTTTCCCATAACCGTATTTCCCAGGCCTAATCGAATTTCTAACACGAGATCTATGGGACACAAAACAAAAAACTTTTTGATTTATTTCATTTAATTACTTACAGTATAAGTTCCTCAAATAAATATTTAGGATTCTAAGAACACTTCCATTGATAATGATTATTAATGTATACACCATTTGTTACCAAATGGGCTCAATGATTCATGAGGCATGTCATAATTACAATGTTATCTGTTGGCTAGAAAAAACGTGAAAATCCCCTTTCACCTCATTCGTAATTCTTGGCACAAGCCGTGGGTCGGCAAAGGAAAACAGATTCTGTGCAGGAGCTGCCCATACAAGGCATTAAGAAAGCTGCAAGGATATCTAAACACTTAATTGCTTGAAACTGGCTCGGCGAAGAGAAAAAAAAAAAAAAAAGTCCCTTTTCTGGGGAGACGAAGTACAAATTTCCATCACTTTACTTTACATAAACAAGATTGTGATCAAGAGCGGGGATTGTTTTGGCTACCCAGTAAAACAGCATCTGCAGCATTTAAAAGTATTCAAAGTTGAACTTCTGAGCGCTAATGTTTTATTGTAAGCTGACCCCAACTTGAAAGCCTGACAGTGTTGAAATTGGACAATACGTTCATTTTAGTAAGCGCATGTTATTTCGGCTGCTAGACAGGTTTACAATAGGTATATATGACCGGTGTGACACCAAACCGTTGCTATTCCATGTTTTAAGCACGAGATTCACTAAAGAGTGGTGTCTTCTCTGAACGGCTTTAAAAATGATCAATGACTTGTTTAAAAAAAAAAGTTACAGCATCTAAACGTGACCGCATTACCTACAAACAGTAGGCAGGAGGACGGAGACTTGTGCTGATATATACAGTACTCTATCACTTCATGAAGATATAGTTATGCCATGGAGGGCGAGGCGCAGAGTAGGAATAGTTGCGTTCTCATATTGAGTTATTCCAGTTCACAAAATGGCTGCTTCAACTAGAGAAGAGTTTAAGTATACCAGTAGAAGTAATTGCCTGATTATTTGCCGTGCACTACTGAACATTCAGCTGTTCTTCTTATGTAAAATATTATTTCATAAGCTCAGCAGAGATTTCAGTGCGTGAATGGAATATTTAATGTGTGCACCTGGGCTTCGGATGAGCTGCTATATTGTGGATAGAACTAAATGTCAAGAGCAGCAAAGAAACGTACTATACACAGTAAAATGCAGTCACAGCAATAGTTATCAATAAAGATTACATTTTCCATCCCCCAACAGTTGGGAGATTGGAATCATGACATGGTGGTAGGGCTACTTTGCGCTATGGGCGTTGCCGCATCTTTGGGGGGCGTGGTGACAAACTTGGTCATCGTTTTTAGCTACCCTACTCTCATCTCTACTACTCACACTGGTACACCCTCACACCTACCCTACTCCCACCTATACTACCCACACCGGTACACCCTCACACCTCCCCTACTCCCACCTATACTACCCACACCGGTACACCCTCACACCTACCCTACTCCCACCTATACTACTCACACTGGTACACCCTCACACCTACCCTACTCCCACCTATACTACCCACACTGGTAATATCCTCACACCTACCCTACTCCCACCTATACTACTCACACTGGTACACCCTCACACCTACCCTACTCCCACCTATACTACTACCACTGGTAACACCCTCACACCTACCCTACTCCCACCTGTACTACTCACACCTACCCTACTCCCACCTATACTACTCACACTGGTACACCCTCACACCTATACTACTCCCACTGGTAACATCCTCACAGCTACCCTACTCAAACGGTACACCCTCATAGCTACCCTACTCCCACCTATACTACTCGCACTGGTACACCCTCACACCTACCCTACTCCCACCGGTAACATCCTCACACCTACCCTACTCAAACGGTACACCCTCATAGCTACCCTACTCCCACCTATACTACACACACGGTACACCACCATAGCTACCCTGCTCCCACCTACTATATTCTACCCACACTGGTACACCCTCACACCTACCCTACTCCCACCTGTACTACTCGCACTGGTACACCCTCACACCTACCCTACTCCCACCGGTAACATCCTCACACCTACCCTACTCAAACGGTACACCCTCATAGCTACCCTACTCCCACCTATACTACACACACGGTACACCACCATAGCTACCCTGCTCCCACCTACTATATTCTACCCACACTGGTACACCCTCACACCTACCCTACTCCCACCTGTACTACTCGCACTGGTACACCCTCACACCTACCCTACTTCCGCCTGTACTACTCCCACTGGTAACCCCCTCACACCTAGCCTACTCCCACCGATAACACCCTTACACCTACCCTACTGAAACGGTACACCCTCATAGCTACCCTACTCCCACCGTACACCCTCATAGCTACCCTACTCCCACCTACTGTATACTACTCACGCTGGTACACCCTCACACCTACCCTACTCCCTCCTGTATTACACATACTGGTACACCCTCATAGCTACCCTACTCCCACCTGTACTACTCACACCTAACCCATCTCCTACTGGTACATCACACTCCTACTCTTCTCCCACCTGTACTACTCACACCGGTACACCCTCACACCTAACCTATCTCCCACTGGTAGATCACACTCCTACCCTACTCCCACCTACTGTACACTACCCACACTGGAACACCTACACACCCATCCTCTCTCCCACCTACAGTATACTAATCACACTGGTACACCCTCACACCTACCCTACTCCCACCTGTACTACTCGCACTAGTACACACTCGCACCTAACCTACTCGCACTAGTACACACTCACACCTAACCTACTCCCACTGGTACACCCTCACACATACCTATACTACTCACATTGGTATACTCTCACACCTACCTTACCCCCACTTATGCTACTCACACCTACCTATACTACTCACACTGGTACACCCTCACAATTGTCCCAATCTCCACTTTGAGCGCAGTCATTCCTTGTCCCAGCTCTGCCCTTTTCCCCATAACAAGCAATCTCTGCCTGTGTTTTAATGCATTTTTTTATTTTCAAATGGTTACCTTCGTGAGTAGCGGGACTCTTTAGTGGGAGTCAGCGGTGGTAACGCCCGACCCTGGTTTGTCTCCTCCCAGCTTTCAGGCTTCAGCAGTGGGATGGAATCGGGAAAGAATGGCCAAGGTTGAGAGGAGTCATCAACTCTAGAGATGTTCTTCCTGAATGGTGAAGCCACATCTTGGTGGGGTTTCCTGTGCACAGAAATGGTTTCAGAAGCACGTAGCGCATCCTGTCTGAGTGGGACGTCAAGGGGCGACGGCTGCCATAGTGTTTCTGGAGTTCGTGGCACAGCTCGACCTCTGTTTGACGTTGATCTGTGATGTGGAGGTTGATCTCTTCTTTGATATGAATGTTGGGATCCACCAGGAAGTATCTCTTGCCGGGTGTTACGATTGAATGGATATCGAACAGAAGGAGGAGGATTCCTTGGCACATAGGGGTCTACCAAAGGTGCAACAATCTCCCCGTCTGAATGAAGGGGGAAAGAGGGCCGTACCGGCCCCACAGAGTAAATGTTGTCTCTTTCATCATGGAAGGGAGGCTGAGGCTGAATGACACGTGGACTGGGCTCTGATCTGGGTACCCAGGGGACCTGCTGATATGGAGATAAGCAAGTGCGACTCCTCTCAATAACTCCCAGGCCACAAGTCTGTGAGCAGGATGACCACAGTCCCCAGGAACCCCAAGTGCCAGATATTTTATTCTCTGAAGCTTCATCTTCCAATGTCTGCCGCGGTGTCCGATGAGGCTGCTGCAATGCACAAATACAGGAGGAAAGTTAGGAGATGGTCCATACGTTCTTGGAACACATGCAAGATTGGAAATTGCTGGTATAATTTCCTACATCAGGGCTTGTTTGTGGCTACCCAAAGTCACTGTAACAACAGTAATAGCTAATAAAGGTCTAAGATCCTTAACAAATGGGCTAATACAACTAATACTAGGTGTAGCTCTCCTAGCACTACTGTAGGCCTGTCTCTACTGCTAAAACAATAGCAGAAAGCCTTGTAAAAAATGTTAAATTAGTCAGGGACATATATACAATCCCACAAAACCAAAGACAGATGGCAACTATTTAAATCCAGGCCTTTTATTCCAGACATAAACTGTTTGGGCTTACTTCAGCCCCGCCTCAAATAGTTTACATGGAAAGTCCCACACATGGCTAACCGGGTATCCAGATAAAGCATGACTCGATCCCTATATGACGCACAGTAGCACAAAGCAATGATTAGCACTGTGCACGCTCTGTAGCGCAGCGCGTGCATCTAGGTCCTGTACATATCAACCACAACTCCACATGTGGCTTGTGTGGTGGAACGAGATGGTAATAGGACATAGGAAGGGCGGTGCAATCGTATAGGGTCCCTGCGACCACGGTATCTGGTCTCTAGGTCGATAATACATATGTCGACCACTATTGACATGACAAAAGGTTGACGTGAGTTTTTCACTTTTTTATATTTTGTTTACTTTCATACTTTACAATCCACGTGGACTACAACTGGGAACGATAACCCTGTTACTGTACAGAGAAAAGGACACCAAAAAAAAGTGCAAAAACTCATGTCGACCTAGTACACGTCAGCCTACTTACTGTCGACCAATAGTGGTCAACCTAGACACTGTCAACCTTGCATACCACACCCTGCGACCACAGCCACTGTCTGTTTCAGACAGTATTCCATGCGGTCTGACAGTCTGTATGGAATACTGTTGAAAATGTCCCACACAAAATGGCCGCCGCAGCAAAGGAGACACTTCTGAAGGATGCTAAAGAAGGCAGTGGCCATTTTGGGAGGGACATTTCTATATGGAGAAGGCAGGCGTTAACAGTGCAGAGGCGACATCAAACCTCAGACAACAAGCAGGTAGTGCGGCATAAAATTGTAAGGGGCATTACTGTGTGGGGCATAATATGGTGTCAGGGGCATTACTGTGTGGGGCATAATATGGCGCAAGTACCATTACTCTGTGGGGCATAATATGGTGCAAGGGCCATTACTGTGTGTGGCATAATACGGTGTCAGGGGCACTATTGTGTCGGTGTAAGGTAGTCTTTACCTGCAAGTCCATGCCCCCTAAGGCGCACAAAAATATTTTATTTTTACAATGTCGGGGGAAAGGGGGGGGGGGCATTTTTTTAGTGTTCACACTGGGAGCCAAATTATCTAGAAATGGCAGGGTTGTACGTATGCACACAGATTTCTCATGCATCTCTTGCACAAGGTATAAGGCTGATGGTGACAGCTTTTTCCACAAGTGCATGGATTGGAGCAATGCAGTCGCATGGCGAGGTGCAACCTTGAATACCAGCAAAATACTTGCATTTAGCGACATGTACACACTGCGCCCGACTTGCACGTGACTGTGGATCACCCCCAATGATGGCATAAATCCAGAGGTTTCAGATTTGGAGGTTGTGACAGACAGTAACAGAAGCCTGATGCTCTGATTGGCAGATGACATGATCACACTTGTGGATGCAGCAACTGCCCAGATATGAGAGGGAGCTACCAAATATGATCCTACAGCCAATTTATTCAGCAGTTCCAATCAGTTCGGACTTTCCAAATGTGGCGAAGCAGAGCCTGAAGTATCCATTCTGGCCACTACTGTGGACAACCTTACAATTCATTCGAGGCCTATCTTCTAATCAAAAGTCCCATAACATGAGGCTTGTCGCTTCCACAGTGCACTTCTCATACAGGGCCATAATTCCTCACAGAAATCTGTACCATCTGGAAACATCACGCAATCACATAACAGCCTCTCAGACACCGTTTTACAGATGGGAGCTGCATTTAATAGACCCAAGAGCCGAACATCACAATAACCCTATCAGATCCTTCATAAATTTCTGCTTCACAATCTGCTGTCCGCCCAGCAATGTCTCACAGACCTCAATACTCCCCAGACCCTTTCCAAAGCACGTTATCCATCCAATTCACGATACAGCATCTTACATTGGTGGTCATTCCGAGTTGATCGCTAGCTGCATTTGTTCGCAGCTCAGCAATCAGGCTAAAAAACGGCAGTTCTGCGCATGCGGCGCACGCGCGACGTACGGGCTCAACGAACGATGTAGTTTTGCACTGGGTCTAGCGATGTATTTCAGTCGCATTGGATGCCGCAGAGTGATTGACATGAAGTGGGCGTTTCTGGGTGGCAACTGACCGTTTTCAGAGAGTGTGCGGAAAAACGCAGGCGTGGCTGGGAGAACGCTCGGCGGGTTTGGGACGTCAAATCCGGAACTGAATAGTCTGAAGTGATCGCAAGCGCCGAGTAGGTTTTGAGCTACTCTGAAAACTACAGAAATTTTTTTTGCAGGCGCTCTGCTATAAAAACGTTCGCACTTCTGCTAAACTAAAATACACTCCCAGTGGGTGGCGGCATAGCGTTTGCACGGCTGCTAAAAACTGCTAGCGAGCGATCAACTCGGAATGACCCCCATTGTCCTATAGCCCCAAATATAATAATGTCAGCAATAACAGGACCATATGCATGTCAATTTGCTGTGCTCCCACGTCTTCCACGAGTTTCCGCGACATACAGGGGGGAGATTTATCAAATCTTGTAGAGATATAAAATAGCACCCAATCAGCTCCTGTCATTTCACAGGCTGTGCTAGAAAAAGGACAGCTAGGAGCCGATTCGTCGATATGCTTCTCCATATTCTCTCTCACCAAGATTTGATACATCTCTCCCAGTGACATGGTAGAGAGAGTTTTGCAATGCATAGCAGGGAAGGGTTTACATGGCGGAGACACAATGGGATTGCACGCGGAATGATAGTCTTTCATGTCCTGAGTCCTCTCTAGGCTGGGATTTGTCTCTTCTGTAAAGTGGCCGTTTGACAATGGCTGGTAGCGGAAGAGCATTGAACGCCGCCAAGCCAGAAATAGCTCCACATTCTCCTCATAACAATGGCATGTGCGGTCACTGGGGTTCTAAGCAGTGACAGGGATTCCTGACATCAGAGATTACGCCCTGTCCTGGCACACATCACACGCTGCACTGAGAACCTGACACCACAAAGCCATTATTAAAGTACCGTCCTCGTATAACGGCCCTCATTCCGAAAATCGCTAGCTACTTTTTGCAGACGTGCAAACGTATAGTCGCCGCCCACGGGGGAGTGTATTTTCGCTTTGCAAGTGTGTGATCGCATGTGCAGCTGAGCGGGAAGAAAAAGTTTTGTGCAGTTTCTGAGTAGCTCAGAACTTACTCAGTCACTGCGATCACTTCAGCCTGTCCGGTCCCGGAATTGACGTCAGACACCCGCCCTGCAAACGCTTGGACACACCTGCGTTTTTGCAAACACTCCCAGAAAACGGTCAGTTGACACCCACAAACGCCCTCTTCCTGTCAGTCTCCTTGCGAACGGATGTGCGAATTGAATCGTTGCTAGAAGCATTGCACAGCAACAATGCTGTTTGTACCTGTACGACACGCCTGCGCATTGTGGCGCATACACATGCGCAGTAGTAACCTGTTCGCTGCGCTGCGAAAAACGGCAGCATGCGATCAACTCTGAATGACCCCCAATGTTGGCTGGACACAGGAACAGCCACAAACACTATAGCCATGTTCTTGTATAAGAACCAACCAACCTGCTTCCCGTCGCCTTGTGTACCTCAGCCTGCCAGCCTGACTCCTGTAATGCCAGAGGGCGAGAGATAAGTGTTCCACGTTCCTACACAGATATTCTCTGGCAGGGAGATACCTCAGATATTTCAGGGATGTTATGTCACTTGGCAGTACACAAGCTTTCATGTCTTTAATGAAAAGTGAATAAGAAAAAAAAAAAAAGTAGATGTCTGCTTAAACACAAAAAATATCAAGGCTGTTCCTGTAACAATTTATTAAAATAGATCAATAAATAAAAACTGAACTGCAGTTCATTAGAAGTAAATCATCCCCCCTTTTAATGGTGACAGTCCCCCTTTGAGGCATACGCTTAATATTCCAGGATTTCAGGGAGGTGGTTGGGCTCTACAGGACACCCAGCAGAGTGGTCCAGACCTTCTGAAGTGGGCGGTCCTAGGGTTTCACAATGCATTTCACATTCAAAAACAGTCATCGTAACCCAAGCTCCCACTGCACAAGGTCACAAAGCACTGAGGTATGTTTCGCGAACAGCGCAGTGAACGGGGGCTGCACACACCTGCTACAGGCGCACTTTAGCAGTACCGGTGTGGTTGGAGGTGAGGGGGATTAGGGACAGCCTTGCACTATTATAACACTATGCAAGCTCCTGGTAGCATGGCAAGCCGCTATCATGAGGTGTTCCGCCCCCTCTTCTGATCCACTTAGCACTAAATGTTGGGACTATATGGCTTCACTTTAAAAGTTGTGTTTAGGGGGCGTGGCCTAGACGAGCATGGAGTAGCACCTGAACTGTGCAGCTCTCCTGCCGTTACATCCTGCAATACTATCCTTTATTCCCCCCCAGGGTCTGATTTTATACCCAATGCTGCATGAACACCCACTACCCACATGGAGTGAATCTGGAACGGATCTCGTGCATCCTCTGTCTCCTGCAGCCCTACTCACTCGGCGGGCCCTGCCCGGCGCTGAAGCCGTCGCAGCGTGCACGCCGCGGACCGGAAGTTCGGCTCCCGTGGCTCCCGTACACCGCTGAGACCCGTGTGTACCTGGAGGGGAGAGGAAGCGATCGCCCGCCGTCCTGGAGTGCCTGCTGGGGAACGCGAGAGGGGTCTGTGGCGCCTGGAGAGCAGCACGCAAAACACCGCCACATATCCGTGCCGCCCTGAAAACCGGAAGTTCGGCTCCGGCTCTCCACCGCTGGCCGCGCATTTGGGGAAGGGAGAGAGGGGAGTTTGCTGCCGCACTGTCAGCCTGCTGGGGCAGCCCGGGACGCCCTTGAGCCTGACACCATTACACACCGCTGCAGACCTGGGGGACCGGAAGTGCGGCTCCCGTGATCGCTGCAGCCATCCGAGACCCCTGAGTGGAGCTGTGCTGCACTACCCACAGGAACATTCTGGGAAGCCTGGAGGACCGCTCTGACCACACCAAGCTGCTGGCTGCTGCGCCCACTGACCTGGCCATTCACCCATCCTGACTGGAAAAGAAAGACAGGTACTTTCCGATACGAGACAGTGAATCTGTGGGGGCCCGCCTAAGCTGGTTGCCGACCTGCACCCCTCCCCCCTATCCTCCTGCTGCACATCCCTGGCTGAACGTCCTGAATCTTTCCTGCCTGGAAGCCTATAGTAGGGGCCATATATATTTACTCCACGGCTTTGATCTGGGGGGACGCTGCTTAACTCCCTGCCCCATCAGGCGGTCACGCGGCATCACATTAGGAGGCTCTGACCCTGCTGCTCAGCTATATATATTTACACCATCCCTTGCTTCTCTTTTCATTATATATATCCGGCTGGAGACTGCCGGTGTACCATTGTGTAACTCCTGAGTTGCTACTCTAGCACGGTCTGGAGGCGTACCTGCTTGGTTCACCATAACTCTCTCATATAAGTGCTGCTACTCCCTGTGGGGTGCCTATAACGAATACTATGGGGAAGAATTCCCAGGCTGCGGCCAAGCTTGAAAAATACGCTAGAAACCCTCCCGCGCAAGATAAGAGAACGGGGGGGTCGCGGGATGGATCCTCTCCCCCCTCCCCGGCTACAAGTGCGGGCTCCGGCCCTCCAGAGACCTCAGAGGATGCTCTCCAAAGGGTACTGGACGCAGTAAATGCCAGCGAAGGCAGACTGGCTGAAAAGATCACCCAGGTGCAATCAGATCTATCCTTGATTCATCAGGATCTACAACGAGTTAGAGAGAGAGTGGGAGAGGCGGAAACCCGCATTTCTACTGTCGAAGACACTGTGGCTCCGCTTGGCCGACGCACCACTGCCCTTGAATCACAGATGTCGGAGGTGCAGAAAAAATTGACCGACATGGAGGGGCGCCTGAGACGAAATAACATTCGGTTCGTGGGCTTGCCGGAAAAGGAGGAGGGAGATGCACCTGAGCAGTTTTTGGAGAAATGGCTTACAGATTTCTTTGGGTCGGATGCTTTTACATCACATTACGCGGTGGAACGAGCACATAGAATCCCTATGCGGCCGTTACCTCCGGGGGCCCCTCCCCGTACATTTATAGCTAAATTCCTCCACTTCAAGGATCGGGACAAGGTACTCACCCTGGCACGCACCAAGGGCCCACTCAAGTGGAATGGTACCCGGATCTCTGTATTTCCTGATTTTGCGGTTGACGTCCAGAAGGAGAGAGCCCAGTTCCTTCCAATTAAGAGGCGTCTCCGGGAGCTTAATCTCCCTTATGCTATGCTTTTTCCTTCAAAGTTGAGGGTGGTCGCGGGTGGAGAGACTAAATTTTTTTTGACCCCGAGGGAGGCGGCGACGTGGCTTGACGGGCAGTTCCCGGCAGGGCGCCCCCTGTCAAATGACTGAATGTTGAAACTATCCGTTGGCAGGGCTGTGATTTATGTCATTGAGTATTTGTGTATACAGCTAATGTATTAATGTTTGTTAACTTTTTCCTACTAGGTCATCGATACAGCTGTTATTGGTAATATACTAAATGCTGCACTTGATATCCGGTCCTTACATGGTCGGAGGTCGGGTGCTTATCTGGTCCTGGGGGGGATTAGGTTATGGCGGGGGAGCAACGCCTGCTCGCGACCGCTGTATTTTTTGTCCTCTTTACTAGTTGTTTAGTTGTGGGGAGGGGGGTTTTTTGGGATTAGGTATGCCACAGTTCGGGCCGGTATACAGGGTGGGGGGGCGTATGGGGGAGAAGGGAGGATTTATTGGGTGGTTGTTTTATAAGCATTGCTGTGGCGACATGTTTAGAGAAATTTTTTGCAGGCGGTTACTCTTCTATTTATTTCAGATATTTTCAATGTTGTGGACACATCTAGCACTTGGTGCTATTATGCATTATGGCATCACCTAGTCTAAAAATCTTATCCTGGAATGTGCGAGGCCTTAATGACAAAGTTAAGAGGGCCCTGGTGCTTCGGCAGATTAGGCAGTACTCCGCAGATGTCGTTTGTCTTATGGAGACGCACCTGGAGGGAGCCAAAGTTCTATCTCTTAAAAAGCCATGGATTGGGTGGCTATATCATTCCACTCATACCTCCCATTCCAGGGGCGTCTCCGTTCTGATCCGAAGATCTCTCCCATTTGTTTTAGACCAGGTCCAGGTAGATCAGTGGGGACGGTACGTTTTTCTTAAATGTCAAATAAACTCCATGTCTTTATTATTATTGGCTATTTACATACCTCCACCGTATTCCCCGGAGGTTTTACGCAAGGCTGCTGAGTTTATGTCCCTTTACCCCAATACTCCCACCGTCTGCACTGGGGACTTTAATAATGTCATGGATCATAGAGCGGATAGCTTCAGCACCAGTGCTACTGTGCCTCGCCCACGTCCGGGTAATTTTGCTCTGCTGGTGGAGGGTATGGGTTTGGTGGACGTCTGGAGGGTGCGGCATCCAGCTGCTCGACAGTTCTCCTACTTTTCCCCTATCTACTCCTCATTTTCTAGGATCGACATGTCCCTGGTCTCCCCCTGTTTAGTTCCCAAGATTGTTGATATCCAGTACGTAACTAGAGGAATCTCTGACCACTCACCAGTACTGTTGAATTTGGATACTGGGGGAGCCCGGGGACAGTTGTTTTGGAAACTCAACTCATTCTGGCTTTCACAGATGGGCACTGGGGCGGAGCTTGAGCTTGCTTGGCGGGAGTTTTTGGAGCTGAATGGGGGCACTGCTGGACCAGCAATTCTCTGGGACGCATTTAAAGCATTTATACGTGGTTCCCTAATTAGACGGATTGCTACTTTAAAAAATGGCTACAAACGCCAAGAAATGGAACTTGAGGCTTCCTGTAGGTCCCTAGAAATCCAATATTTGCAAGATGGGTTGGATACCTCCAAGGACGCATGGTTGCTTGCGCAGTCCAAATGGAGGTGCTGTCTATCTGATAAAGCCAAATACCGTTTGATGTATGCCCAACACTCTTATTATGCTACGGGCGATAGACCTGGTACTCATCTAGCATATTTAGCAGCGGCAGATAGATCCTCTAATAATGTCCTTGCGATAGACGGAGATGATGGTGTAACTTATGTAAAGACCCCGGAAATAGCAGACCAATTTGTTGCTTATTATAAAAATCTGTATAGTACGAGACTGTCGGCTGATTCGGCGGAAATAAATAATTATCTTGTTGGTTTACCATTGCCTTCACTCTCTAATGTGGCGGTTGAATTCCTGGACTCCCCTTTGTCATTGACGGAGATTGAAACAGCCATCAAATCATTTCCTGGAGGCAAGGCACCAGGATTAGATGGAATTCCTATTGAGCTATATAAGAAACATATTGATTTTTATGGCCCTAGATTACTTGATCTGTTCAATGACCTGTTGGAGTTGGGGTCGCTGCCGGATTCTATGACTGAGGCTTTGATAATAGTGCTATTGAAACCGGATAAGAACCCGGAGCGGGTGGATTCATATAGACCTATTTCGCTACTTACAACTGACATCAAGGTGTTAGCAAAGATCCTGGCACTTAGACTCAACTCCGTTATCACCCAAATTATACACACAGATCAGACAGGTTTTGTACCGGGGCGATCCACTCTAACTAACCTTAGGCGTTTGTTTACACACCTACAGGCCCCTCGCGGGGACGCCGACACTTCAGTGGTAGTGTCTCTCGACGCTGCTAAAGCTTTTGATTCAGTGGAGTGGGCGTTCTTGTGGGGGTCTATGGCCCGCTTCGGTATAGGACCACGCTTTATAAGGTGGGTCAAATTACTTTACTCCGCACCATCAGCCAGGGTCTCGATAAATGGATTCACCTCCTCTGCATTCCCTCTGGCTAGGGGTACAAGACAGGGCTGCCCACTATCCCCTATCCTTTTTGCCATAGCAGTGGAACCCTTGGCGTGCTTGCTGCGTTCTGACTTGCGAGTGGGGGGGTTCCGGGTGGGCCCCACCACGGACAAGATTGCTTTATACGCGGATGATATTCTGCTGTTCATATCAGACTATTGCAATACCATGCCGCACGTGCTGAGTATTATAGACACTTATGGCGGGTATTCTGGCTTGTCCATAAATTGGGATAAGTCCTGCATAATGCCCTTTAAGGGTACTTGTCCTGGGGCTCCGCCTGTGACCCTACCTCTACGCTGGGTGGACTCATTCAAGTACTTGGGAATCTGGGTCACAAATAATCCTTCTCAATACTTTTCCCTAAACATAAAACCACACATGGACTATTTGTACTCCCGTATTGCGGTCTGGGGGACTCTACCTCTAACTATAACGGGTAGAATTAATTTAGTGAAAATGGTGGCCCTGCCTAAGTTGCTATATGCGCTACAGCACTCCCCTGTATATCTCCCATTAAAAACCTTTAGGAAAATAGATAGTCTTCTGTCCTCTATCGTATGGTCTAAACGACGAGTCAGAATAAAATTAGATACCCTCACGCGCCCACGTGACTCTGGAGGACTGGGCCTCCCTAAATTCAGATTATATTACTTAGCGGCACAAATGGTACATATTAGTAAGTGGTTACATGACCCTGGTAGAGATGAATTAATCTCCCGAATTCTCTATATAACAGATCGGAACTGCACCCCATTACAACTACT
Source organism: Pseudophryne corroboree (assembly GCF_028390025.1). Lineage (NCBI taxonomy): Eukaryota > Metazoa > Chordata > Amphibia > Anura > Myobatrachidae > Pseudophryne > Pseudophryne corroboree. Next base: position 18,808,646 of record NC_086455.1, read on the forward strand.
GCTGAGCGACAATGTATCGCTACTTAATCTTCCAGTTGTCAGGCAAGCAATTATGGTATGGAGACAGGCGCATAAATTGCTACATGGAGAGGGTTGGGACCCGGAGACGCCTCTAGCCTATGCACAATCTCTTGGGGAGCTTGCATCGTTACAGATGAGGGAGGTATGGAGTACCCGGGGAGTGCAGTCTCTTGGGCAATTGTATCATATGGGGGTATTTAAGTCTTTCCAACAATTGCAGGAGAATTACAATATTCCTACCTTCTATTTTTACCGATATCTACAACTCCGTCATGCTTGCCAAACTCAATTTGCGAACGCTCCCCTGCTGCTCCGGGACACACCAGTAAGGGAACTATTTGATAAGCTTCAAAGTTGTACTATCTCCATATTCTATTCGGTTCTATTACGTACCTATCATTGTGAGACCCTTCTTTCTCTTAAATCTAAATGGGAAAATGATCTGGGGCCCATATCTAATGATACCTGGGAAGATGCACTGGGTGCCTCTAGACTGGCGACCACAGCGGTCCGTTACCAACAGGTGCATCTGTTTGTTTTACATAGAGTCTATATTACTCCTGAGAGGTTAATGAGATTCGGAGGAAGAATGGATTCTAAATGCCCCAAGTGTACTCTAGATGGGGGCACCTTCTGGCACATGATTTGGTCCTGTAGGATAGTTAATACCTTCTGGCAAGATGTACTCAAGATTATGGTCTCTACTGGTATACCTGCGGATGTACTGACCCCCCCTGTATGTGTGTTGGCGGTGGTGGATGAGGAGTTGCTGGATGCCCCCTCCAGGCGTTACGTTATCAACTTGTGTGCTCTTGCACAGGTTTCTATAGCCCGATCATGGATGGCACCTGATGGCCCAGATATTGACTCATGGATTGCCTTAGTGAATACTACAGTGGCGCATGAAAAATTTGTCTATGTGTCCAGGAAAGCCATCACTAAATATTACGCGATATGGGATAGATGGTTGTCATCACCATATGTTAGGGGCACCTGCATAACAACAGCTGCGGATGCAAGCTTAGCCCCAACTTAATCACCCAGAAGTCACCAGATGAGCATAGGAAATTGTTAAGAGGGCGCAATATAGGAATGTGCTATGTGGCTCGCCCGGGACACCGTTTCATATATTTTGATATGACCGCATACGGTGGCCATGGAGAACTACACCTTTATACTTTTTTTAATATTTTTCTGTAAATGGGTATGCGAATGTATATGAATATACATATATAAGTGCATGAGAATTGATACAGGCGTATAGATATGTATACGATTGAAGTGTTATGGCAGCCAGGTGTAATACCAGATGCTAACTGATTTTGTCTATAACCATATGCTTGTGAATGATACCTTATATGTTGCTCAATATAACTGTAGACAGCAATGCTTTAGGTTTAAGTTGTTTTATTGATTTGTAATTTGTACAAAAAAGAAAATATCAATAAAAATTGTTGAATTAAAAAAAAAAAAAAAGTTGTGTTTAGTTTGCACAAAGCTGTGCCACATGCATCACTGCATCCAGCCTACCGGAATTTCCGGTAAACTCTTGAATTTGAGGGGTGCTCTCCTAGACTCCCGAAAGAGTGGGCCAGTCCCTTGCATGCTGCCCACTTCCCAAGTGATGTCAGCCACCCAGGGGCTTGATGGCGCGATTCCCATTGAATAGCGTTATGGCGGCTCTGCCCCCAATGTAAAACGCCAAAAAGCGCAGCTTTGGACAGCGGAGGGCGGAGCCACAAAGATGCAATAGCGGCACCATACAGCCAACACCTCAGAAATGGCTGCCATGTAGAAATCGGCAGGTTTGTTTAAAGCGATATACAAATGGAGGAGGCAGCCATTTTGTGGGCTGAACCAACAGTCATGAGAATAGGTTCCAATGTATAGGTGGACGGCCAATAGGTAGACCCCATATGGTCAACAGGAAGAAAAGGTCGACACAAGATTTTGGGAGCTTTTCCAACGTTTTCTTGATTTACTATCCATGTGAATGACTGGGAATAGTATCCTGTGGCGAGCACAGTGAGCCACCTTCCCCGAAGCGCAGCAAATAAAGCGAGGCCGCGAGTGTAGCGTTTCCACTAATTGTGCTTAGATATAGTTAAATATACAAAAGAACACCCAAAAAACAAAACAAAAAATAAACCAAAACAAACAAAAAACTCGTGTCGACATTGTCGACCTTTTTCTTACCTGTCGACTTTACCCAATGTCTACCTTTTACCTGTCGACATTTTGACCCTGTCGACCATATGGGGATGACCTAATAACTGTTTAGCTAGACAGTGTAGATCTTGTATACCACACCCCATGGGAATGCAGGCTCTTCCTTCACTGGGAACCACTGAGGTATGAGGTACTCTGTAGAACATGCCTCAGTAAGGCAATGAATTCATAGTTAACCAACATTTTTAATATATCCCTCAGGAGATCCTGTGGCAGGCGCAGGTAGTGCAAGGGGCGTGGCCTCAGGTAGCATGCGGGGGTTGGGGTGATGTGGCTTAACAAGAATTGCTTGATCAAGCCCCTGGATTGGTCACTTCACTGGGGAAGTAAGCGGAGACAGAAGTAAGCGGGAGATTACCGCGTCTCCCTGACATTCATGGGAGGGTAGACAAGTATAAATTAGCACCTAGGTAAATGCTATCCTAACATTGGTTCAGTCCACAAAGTGGATGTCTTCACTCCACTGTGTAGGTGATGGGTGGACATTGTTCTTTGATGGAGCGCATAGTTGTCGGGGAAGGGAAAGCCACCTAGATCCGGGGACACCTGCTGCAGCTGGCCTGTAATGGATGTGACACGGCTGCTCTGGACAGGATAAGGTTACGTGTTTTGCCTCTGCAGTGAAGCGTGGTTCCCTCATACTGAAGGAATTCAATGAAAGCAGAGAAACCAAATGCAGGGATCAGGTGCACACCTTCATATGGAGCAAGCACTGCTATGCAATGAGAGACTACTATAATCTAATCACGTTTGTCAGCAGATCGAGTGTGTACGATCCGCCATCAATAGAACTGAAGAACAGAGACCGTGTACTGTATATGGGGAGGGAGCAGTTAAAAGGGAATACTATTCCTGCATGTGACTTTTGTAGCCATCATTATTCCATACTTGCCGACAATTTGCTTTAGAGCAGAGGTCAAAGTGGAAGATTCAGAGAGAGTCATACCATCAGAATCGGCCCTAGGCATAGGCAAACTAGGCAAATGCCTAGGGCGTTTTTAGTATGTCTGGGGGCACAAGCAGCTCTGCTGATTAAAATGATACGTGACATGCCTATATTCTGTGTGACTGCAGCTGTATCTGCATCCGAAATGCTACGTTACAGTGGAAGTCACTGTAACGTAGCATTTCGTATGCAGATACAGCCACATTCACACACAGTATATAGGCATTCTGCATATAATTTTAATCAGCAGAACTGCTTGTACATCCTAGCCACATAGTAATGCAAATAAGATGCATTTTCATCGAGAAAAAGGCGCCCGACGTAAGCAGAGCTGCTAGCTGACTCACGCCAGATATCTCCTGCAGCATACTGTAGCGTATTGAGGCACGATGTAGGGGAGGACACATCTGTATCAAAATGATATGCGGCATGCCTATATTCTGTAGGACTGCGGCTGTATCTGCATCCGAAATGCTACGTTACAGTGGAAATCACTGTAACGTAGCATTTCGTATGCAGATACAGCCACAGTCGCACACAGAATATAGGCATGCTGCATATCATTTTAATCAGCAGAAGCTGCTTGTGCATCCTAGCCACATAGTAATGCAAATGAGATGCATTTTCACTGAAAAAAGGCGCCAGACGTAAGCAGAGCTGCCAGCTGACTCACGCCAGGCATCTCCTGCTGCATGGCGTCTTGAGGCACGATGTAGGAGCACACATCTGTATCCAAGCAGAGGCAGAGGTCACAGTGTTAGTAGTGGCCATGTGAGTACTGTGTGTAGGTGGGTTGGTTGTGTAGTAGTGTTCGGCATATGTGTAAGGGGCATTGTGTGTGTCATGTGTACAAATGCATTAATAATGTGCGGCATGTGTGTAAGGGGCATTGTGTGTGTCATTATACCATGGTTAGCATTGTCAGACATTAATCAATGCTGCTCAAGACCCAGGCAGTGGGGGGACAAGGACAATGGTCTAGTCTCCGGGAGAGCTGCCTGTACTTCAGGAGTCTACCAGGCCTATCAGGAGAGTAGACATCTATGCCCTATTTGGTCATTAATCCATCGGTCTGCATAAAACAGCAGTCCTGTGCATAAATAATTGCAATCGTACATGTAGACAGCATCAATACTGCTATGCATGCGGTAAGGTGGGCTGTATTGCATTCATGGGACATACCACCCAATATCTTTAACTATTCCTTGCCTGGACTTAAGCAATACATCTTTGGATGATTTAACTACAGCGGACTTTCACATAAATTCATCATGATGGTGTGTGTGTGTGTGTGTGTGTGTGTGTGTGTGTGTGTGTGTGTGTGTGTGTGTGTGTGTGTGTGTATTTAGACTGTAAGCTCCAATGGGCATAGACCGATATGAATATCATTCTCTGCACAGCGCTGTGTAAAATTAGATGCTGCTATATAAAATTATAATTATTAAAGACCTCTTATATAATGTAGCAGCCATTAATAGCATGACCTAGAAACCCTGTCGACCTAGTTACTGTTGACCAATAGTGGTCGACCTAGAGACCGGATTCCCAGCACACAGACCTTTCATTAGGCCTATAGAAAATACACATCACTTTAGGTCTAATTTTTTTTTTGACGGACTTCATATATTTGCACAAAACCTAAAACAAAATGTATGTAACCATTCCAACACCTCTTTACAATTTTCACATCTAAGGCCTTTTGAGGAGACGTCAAATAAATCCGGCAACAAAGCGCCTCTGCCTTTTGATGCGAGAGTCGTTTACCGGTCTGGGGAGCTGCTAATCGTTACTGCATGCTGCAATCTCTCCCAGCAATGAGAAACATGTTACAGGTCTGCGATAGGCGAGAATCTCTCACAGGTCCTGGGGCAGTGGTATGACAACAGCAATTCTTCAAGAGATGCATCATCGCTCTGGCCAATGACAGTGGTATGATGTTATGGGCCCAGTTAGTTAGACCTCTTTTCAAGTGTGAAGACCATGAAAAACAGAAAAATTCTAGATGTCTAAGGGTCGGAGGTTTTCTTACAAACTAACGTACATCATCTGGATTCAGTCATGAGCTTCTGGGAGAGCGGTTCCAGAAAGATGCAATCAAAGGGACACCAACCTTAATTAAAAGTAATGTTATGTGATGGTGGAGGGAGGCTGGGCCCATTGGAAAGAGGACAGCAATGTTTTTATTTAGCCCACATGGACACTAGGAGGCCGTATCTGGAGAGACTGTTAGAACAATGATCGTGCCTCCCAACCTTCCTGCTATTTACAGGACAGCCCCGAGTTACGATCATGAGTTTTGTTTGGATTTGCAAGGGCTGGGAGTTCTCAACAATTGTTTTTAAAGATACTGTAAAAAAAAAAAAAAAAAGTGACACCACTCCTCAGTAGCCATAGCCGGAAAACCTACGAAATCCCGCCTGTCCGCATACCAGCGGCCATGTGACTCACCGTGGCATCCCGACTTTGAAGATCCCTATATCGGAGGGGTAAGTACTTCTACCGCCGGTCTCCAAACCTTGTGGGGTGGTTGCTAGGGCTAACCTCCAGGGGTGGTGGCTATAACTAACTTAATCCAACCCCAACCCATCCGGCCCTAACCCGTACAGCGATACTTACCTTCGGGATGTCTGCTGTCGGTGATCCAACGTCCTGAGTGGAGTCGGTCACATGACCACCGGCATCCCAACATCTGAGATGCGAAACGCCTACGACCATGGTCCTCCCTCCTTTGGAGGGTTATGGTATTGACAAACAGAAAAAAACAGACAGCGTCTAGGTCGACACCAAATGTTCAGTATGCACAAGGTTGACATGTGAAAAAGGTAGACACGGAAATGGTCGACAAATGAAAAGGTCAACATGAGTTTTTCATGTTTTTTGGTGTCAAATTTTAGCTTCCAGCACATTGAACCCTAAGTAGTTCACAGATTCACTTGCCATGCTTCGGGCAAGGTTACCATTCCCAACTGTAGTCCACGTGGGATCCGGTCTTCAGTGTCGACCTAGGTGCTGTCGACCTAATTAGGTCAGCATGGTCACTAGGTCGACAAATGTATTTTTTTTTCTTCATTTTTTGAACTTTCACACTTTACGATCCACGTGGACTACGATTGGGAATAGTAGCCTGTGCATAGCGCATCGGTAGCAGAGTGAGGCACCTTGCCCAAAGCATGGCGAGCAAAGTGAGCCATGTGAGGGGACACGGTGCACTAATCAGGGTTCCCATCCACTTTACGAAGAAAACGACACCCAAAAAAATGTAAAAAGCTCATGTCGACATTTTTCCATGTTGACCTAATGACCATGTCGACCTATTTCAGGTGTCGACCTAGATCCTGTCAACCAATAGTGTTCGACCTAATGACTGTCAACCCTATGATCCACACCCATCCGCGTGGATGGTAAAGTAGGATAAAGTTGAAAAAATTAAATAATCCCCAAAAAACACCTCATGTCGACCATGTTGTGTCAATCACCGTCATGTCTACTTATCATCCAGATACCCCTTTGGAGACCTCTAAACGTTGGAAGGTTTGCTTAATTACTATTTGTAGCAGACATGGTGAAAGAATGTACAGAAAGTCTTTCTGTGCAAAATATTTATCATCACAGGAAGGCTGGTTACTAGTCACCAGTGCTGCCGCCAGACATCCTTGCGCACGGACGTGCAACGCCGCCGTAGAGAAGCGCTCCGCATTGCATCAGCCATGCAGGCAGGACAGAGATAAGTGGTGATGCGGGATGTACCTTATCGCAGTGATAAGGGGCACGTTAATACTTTCCCTATATCCCCTCTCAAAACTACTAGGTCAGTAAGCCATATGGAACCATCATTACAGTCTTGTACCATAGTGGTCCATTTTACTAAACTGCAATGAGACAAAACAAACATAAAACAGGAGGAGTCAAACCATTAACACCTAAACATTCTCATAATAAATTACCCAAAAATAAATAAATGCAACAATGTATCCTAGTATAATGTATTAAGCTGTATATAGCAAATTCTATCTATTCGGATATTTTTAGAAAGGATATTTAGAATTATTCTCAAAATATAGTGTTAAATATTAATCATTTATTAATTAATTCTTATGGGCCCTACACCCTGCGCGACCCGCCGCCGAGCTGCCCGACCGCCGACCTGGCGGCAGGGGGAGTGAAATTTCTTCACTCCCCCCCATCACCCGGCTCCATAGCAGTGCATGCAAATACAGACGAGATCGTCCATATTGGCCTGCATGCACAAGCGACGGGGCACCATGAAAGCCATAGACGGTATCCTGACAACCTCATGTCACATCAATACAGACGGAGTGAGTTTTGCCGTGACAGAGGGATGCTTTAAGACAAAAGAGACTTAATAAGTAAAAACAAATCTGATATATGGCCGGTAGGGAGCTTAGTGAAAAGACAGATGCACAGGTTTGGACTGGCTGCTTATCCAAACAGGATTCCACGTTGGTCCGCAAGCCTGAGTAGCATTCTTCACGAAAGGAAAATCTCATTAAATATCTACTTAATAATATGTCTAATTAGTCCCTGCCCAGATCTACGGGTACACTTGTCCATGCAATTCTGAGGCATTGGGGGGGCAGCAAAAGCCAAAACATAAATCTAGGCCTGATCTGCCTTTCGGTACCAATTATTATTATATTACCATTATTTATTATTATTATCCTTTTTTTATATGGCCCCACAAGTGATCCGCAGCGCCCATTACACAGTATATAATTACATGAACAAACAAGAAAACAACACTTACAGTTCAAGACAATATAGGACAGGTATAGAAAACCAGGGGTGAGGTGCCATCAAAGGGAGTATGGAGTATAAGACAGTGTAAGTAAGAAAAGGAAAGGCACATGAGGAAAGAAGTCCCTGGTCTTGCGAGCTTACAGTCTATAAGGTGAAGGGCTAACAGACCAGGGTGACACAGAAGGGGTAGACAGTGAGCATAGACAAGAGGGTTAGGAGGAGAGTTGGCTGGGTTTAGTGAAGAAGTGGGTCTTGAGAGCCTGTTTGAAGAAGTTTTGTAGAGAGTTGGATGGGGAGAGGTAGAGAATTCCAGAGATAGGGAGCAGCACATGCAAAATCTTGTAGGTAGGAGTGGGAGGAGGTAATCTGTTGGAAGGAGAGACGGCGTGCATTAGCCGAGCGAGGACGGGTGGGAATGTAAGGAGAGATAAGGTCAGAGATGTAAGAGGGAGAAGAGTGGGTGAGGGCTTTGTAGGCGAGTGTGAGAAGCTTGAATTGGATTCTGAATAGTAAAGGTAGCCAGTGGAGGTCCTGCAAGAGAGGGGATGTGGATGTAGCACGCTTGGTGAAGAAGATGAGACGGGTAGCAGCATTGAGGATAGATTGTAGTGGAGAGAGGCCAGATAGGAGGAGATTGCAGTAGTCCAATCTGGAGAGTGGATGAGGGTCTTAGTAGTGTCCTGGGTGAGAAAGGGTCTGATCCTGGAGATGTTTTTGAGATGGAAAGGGCAGGTTCATGAGGTACTAAATGTGTGGATCCCTAAATACTCAGGGGAACCGCTGCTGTGCATCTTTGGCACCACCAGTAGACCGACCCTTCTATGCAGGCATCCATGAAGATGATGATGAGGAGGCCAGGGGCAGATGTCCGGGGGGGGGGGGGGGGGGGGGACAGTAGTGTCAATGCAGGACCACCCCCCATGTACAATACTGCAGCAGGCGGTAGTGCCACAATTATGTGATTTAACAATCCCAAACAGGTTGGTCTGACTGGTCTACTCTCATGGGTGTCTAGGAGACCTCACAGAAATACCAAACATGCTGAAAGAGTAACCCGGGTTATAAGCAGTGTATATTCCCGGGTTGAATACCGGGTCAGTGACTGCATAAACAGATTCCTGGGTCGATGCGACCCGATTACTAGATATGGAGAGGCAGCGCGGAGATGAGCTCATCTCCCAGTGTCGCTGCAGACTCCGCCCCCCGTCGCTATGGCAACCGACCCAGCATATTGGACAGCCTGCCAAAAGGGGTAGGAGAGTCTCCAATGCCAGATCCCACCCAGGAAGGACCAGATTCCAATCCCCGGGTGGGATCCGGCATTGGAGATGTGAAAGGGGTATAAGTATTATGCAATTACCATGGCAGCCACAGTCAAATGATGTATGATGCTGTGAGAAGAGAGGCTTTGGATTAATTACATTAAGTCTCTGCTCACCCCTTTGTCATCACATGACCAATGAGGAGTTTGATGACTGACTGGCCCAGACAAAGAGAACAGGTTCACTTTACTGGGAACAAGCAGAGATCAACAGCACCAGCCTCGGGGAGGTACAAGACTTTCTGCTAGAAGAGCGTATATGGGGTTTACACCCTTAACAAATAATGGACAACGGTGACAGAGGCTAATAAGAAATAAAGTGATTGAGAAATACTTCAATCCTACAAGCATAGTAGCTCACCTTTCCATCACTGTGGCAGAGATGGACAATCAGCAGTTGGAGGAAGAGGAACTGGAAGCCGGTCATCCTATGGGAATAAAGTCACAAGGGTATTAGAGAACATGTAATAATGAATGTCGCATTAAATACTTTCCCAAACAATAATAGTGCCAACAAAAAGACACATATGAATGTTACAACATTGGAAACATTTGATGCTGTAATTTCATGTTGTAAAAGACAACTGCACCATGAAATAAAAAAAAATGACATCACATTTTATCCTAAAGTTAAATGTACCCCGACTTCCCACTACAGACCTATAAAAATGTAAAGTGAGATTTACCAATTCCTTTCCTCCTTCATATAGAGCTGAAGACAAATCACACATCTTTAGGTTACAGTCTTGTGGGATTTGGTACAGGTCAAAAAGCTGAAACTCTAAAGACAAAGTCTGCAGTTAGCTTGATTTGACATTAACGGCCATGTCCCTGTGTACAAGTCGATCAATGTAAGTTAGGGGCATGGGGACCTATTCAATATCCTTAAAAAGTAGGAGGAAATAATTTCCCCCTACTTTTGTAAAACAAGTGCTGGCCCTATTTATTAAACAGGTAAAGCAGAAGATTTCACTGACACCTCCTGCATACCGGTCACCCCCAAAGTGGAACGTAGTCCTGTACTCTAGTATGGGGACTTCCTCATTTCCCAATTCACTGCTATGGAAGTAGTAGTCCTAGAGATCGGGTGAAAGCTTATTTTCAGATCAGCTGTTCCCCCACCTTTGCAATAATGCTGAATTACTCTATGTGTTTTAGTATTCACCATTGCTGATCTCAGCGAGTTGGATACTAAATTAGTACGGATACCTGCAGTGCTTAATGAACAGACCCCGTAGTTACCAAAGTTACTTGCGGGAAATCTCCACAATACAGACAGGTTGTTTTTTTTCAGAGGTATCCCCACAAAATATATAGGTTTCCCCTTATAGGTGGACTTCAGCAGATATCGGTGATCTCCTGCCACTTCCGACCACAAAAGCAGCTCCCATAACGGTCAGATGTATCAAGCTCTGGAATGCTTGGCTCGAGTAGCTAACGCCACCTTCTGAAGGCATTGTCCCATAGCAGGCTAGGGGTTATTCTTTTGCAATGCTGAAGCTCTGCCCAGTTGCCCCAACATTGTCACTGTACCACATACACCATCTATAGATGGCGATAGCGATGCAGACCGCATTGCCAGCAATGGAAACGCAGCAACAACCTTTCAGGCTTCAGCAAAGCACTCCAGGGGTACCCGCCATGCTGACCGATCAGAAATGATCACCAGCACGGCAGACATAGGGGGAGGGTGCAGGGAGGTAGACGGGCCTCCCGGTCCCTCTGACAGCAGCAGCGGAGGCAAGTTAACCTGCCCTGCCGCTGCTAACACTGTTTATCTGACTGGTCGCATCCTGTGCGACCAGGTCACATAAGAAACTTGCAGGCATGGTCGCATCTGATGCCATTATGCCAGGCAAGTGGTGACTGTGGAACTTAGAAGTCACACTCTTCTGAAGGTCTGGGAAGTGGGTATTGGAGGTGGTTGGGGGTAGTAGATTGAAGTTTTGCCCAGGGTGTCGAGAAACCTTTTCCCGAACCTGGGTAACGGGACGCGGTGCGTGGGCACAGGCGATGGGAGGTGGTGGGTGTGAAGGGCATGGGCGATGGAACGTTGTGGGTGTGCAGGACAAATACACCAAGTCGGGTACCAGAACATATCTATTTATCTCTATTAAATAATTCCTCCAGCACATTACTTTTTTCAAAATGAAAAAATGATGAAGGAAAGATAATCTCCTCCCCTTTCCTGCACAGTACTGAGGTTACGTCATTGGAAACGGAACCCTATCCATCTCCTTGGTAATGGCTTGTGTTCCAAACATTCCCCTTCATGCAGCAAGCTCTTACTGATTAAAGGCACTAGGCGTATGTACAGCAGATATATAGATTAGGGAGGTGGGTAAACCAGCAGTCAGCACTGACTGTGTCATCAGAGATAACACCCAATCACAGCTGGAGGTATCCACTATCATGGTTGTAGTGCATGGCCTGCTTAACAGATCCGCACAGAATCCCCCAATCAGCAAACATGGAATTGGTAACTGCCTGCAGAACACCCCATTTATCAATACAGGACTCTCACACAGTGGGGGAGATGCATCAAACCTTGAAGAGAGAAATTATCAACCAATTCACTCCTAACTGCCATGTTACAGGAGGTGTTTGATAAATGACAGTTAAGAGCGGATTGGTTGGTACTTTATCACCAGTTGGTCTCCAAGCTTTGAGGCATCTCCCCCACTGTGTATTAAGTACTGAATTTTTTTTTTCTCAAGGTAAATATTGACTGTAATAATGGATAAAAGCTACATGGGTGTCTGTTTTTAAAGGAGAAATTTACTGGGGTCTGAACGCCTTGCTGGCTTCAACTCCTACTCGTCCGCGTGTCGCCAGATTTATAATGGACAGCGAAGCAACAACCTGTAGCCAATAAGATCATGGGAATGACCAGGGCAGCAGGAGATAGCCATAGTTGGAGACCGTATCCTATCCACTTCTGAGATTATGGGGGAGAGATGTATCAAACCTTCTAAAGAGGGTAGTGGAGAAGTTGCTTGTAGTAACCAATCAGCTTCTAGCTATAAAATTTATCACGTACCTTCTATAAAAGCAGAGCTAGTTGCGGATTGGTTGGTAAAGCAAACTCCTCCCCCTATCTTCTTCAGATTTTAAATACCTCCCATTAATGCTTCAACAGCTCTCCCAGAAGGTCCTTGAGACTCCTGATTTTTCAGGTAGTCTCCCGAATCACTGGATGATTCGGTGCAATTCCTGCACCCCGGCAGCTTCCTAGTGAAGTGGGCAGGATGGGGAGATAATACCAGGAATAGCAGGTTTCGCAAGTGGTGGGGCGGTGCCTAATGATGTGAAGAGCCCCGCACCTAGATGGTAATAAAGAGTTGATCGCAGCAACAAATTTGTCAGCAGTTGGGCAACACCATGTGCACTGCAGGGGGGAGGGGGAGGGGGGGGCAGATATAACACGTGCAGAGAGAGTTAGATTTGGGTGGGTTATATTGTTTCTGTGCAGGGTAAATACTGGCTGCTTTATTTTTACACTGCAATTTAGATTTCAGTTTGAACACACCCCGCCCAAATCTAACTCTCTCTGCACATGTTACATCTGCACCCCCTGCCGTGCACATGGTTTTGCCCAACTGCTGACACATTTGCTGCTGCGATCAACTCTGAATTAGGCCCCTGGCGCGGTCATCAGCTCCTTCACTCCAGCTTCTCCCAGAGATGAGAAATCAAAGGTCGGCACGTCGTGTGCCAGCCAGTAAAGAATACACCGGTGCGCCATCTAGGAGATCCCTAAAACATGTACTGTTAAAGGGTCCCTGAGGACTGGAGTTGGGAAACACTGATCTAAAGCCAAAATGCACAAACTATTTTAGGCTTCTAACACAATTGTACACTGCCACCAGTGGTTCTAGAACAATGGCACACTGCCACTACTGGTTTTAGAACTACCACTACTGGTTCTAAAACAATAGCGCACTGCCTCTTCTGGTTCTAGAAAATGGCGCACTGCCACTACCAGTTCTAGAACAATGGCGCAATGCCACTACCAGTTCTAGAACAATGGCGCACTGCCTCCATTGGCTCTAGAACAATAGCTCACTGCCTCTACTGGTTCTAGAACAATAGCACACTAACCTTGCTGGTTCTAGAACAATGGTACACATGGGATTCCAGAACAATGGCTCCTTGTCCCTTGGGGGGAGGGGGTCACAGAACAATGGTGCATCGTCCCTTTGGTGGGGGGGGGGGGTCACAGGACAATGGCACAATGACTGATTTCATGTACTACAACTTCTCTCTTCCAATCAGCCACACTGCTAATAATGGTTTGCTCCGCATTTATGACTCCACCATCATGTCTCACATTACACCCCATTGGATGAGTCTTGCTTATGTCCACTTTTGCGTGCGGACAAGTTAGGAAAAGTGGAACTTGTATAGGAAATGACAACACACAGGAGGGTCACCCTGTTTTATTTTAGGCCGTTCTGTAGAAGCAGAACAAGAAGAAGCAGTCACAGATTAATCATAGGCTGTTACAACACAAACCCTTAACATTGCAGAAGTGGGCTAAACCAAACCCAATAAATACAAGGCCTATTTACTATAGGGCTAGCAATGACACCATGACCTAAATATCACATTACGGGGCATATGTATTATGCTGCTTGGCACTTTATCCCTGAAAAGTATAATTTCTCAATATAGCAGCAATGATGTATTACTATTAATACATCTGATGTATTAAGCAGCAAAAAGTGGAGAAGTGACCGATGTCGCGCCGCAGGGCATCGCACAAGTGTATGGGCACCATTAGTGTTATTCTGCCAGTGAAAGGCAAGTCTCACCCATGGAGGAGGGGCGTTTTCCTCACGGATAAGCCCCGGAATGATAAATGGTGGCGATACATCATTATGTAGCTCTGCAATGTGCACCCATGAGTTCAGTATGATCTCTCAACATACAAAATGTCTACAAATCATACTGTCGAATCCATAATGTCAACAGCAACAATGCAGATCTGCAACATGTCGACATATTCAATGTCAACATCAATTTTCAACATTAACCTCATCTCTAATGTTAATCTGACCCCCAACACTAACCCTGCATCTAAGAGTTGCATAGCTGACATTACAACTGTGTAAACATGTCATATGTCGACAGTTCAAGTGTGTCGACTTGGTGCGAGTGCCATGTCGACATGGAGAGAGGAAAAAAAACAAAATCGACATTGTGGTGTCAACATACAACTTTGTACATAGTCACTGTCGACTTCCTGACTGCACACCTGCCGTGATACACAATGATCAATTGCAGACGCCCATTGCGCACCAATGATAAACTGAGCCCTAGGATATCCTCTGCCAATTCCCTCAGTAATGGTGACAGTCTAGTTTCAGGTAACCAGATTCCACACTGAGGAATAAAATCGGCAGGTGCCCCTACATTTAATCATAAAAATTAGATTTTCCGCTTGCACAATTTTCCATATATTCGGCGGGATGTCATGCCGGCCGAATCCACCGGCAGTGTGGGATCCCGCCAATTGTTGTAGAAATACATTGTGAACATCACTGCAAGCAAATGCTCCACAGCTTCTGTTTACACAATTCTTTTTATCTGTAAACCACAATCCACAAAGAAAACATTCTGACTGAACAGTCGTTATCGCGGAAACAATTGTTACAGCGCTGAGGTAAACAGCAGTCCTATTATAGCATGGGAGGTCACTTACCGTGGGCTGATGATTCAAATATTTGATATCGGACGGCTGCTTTATTTTTAAATGGGAGTTAAAACTTTCTGACACAGATCCTAACCGGCAGCCATTTTGTTTTCCTATGATTTTTGGATGGCAAAAGAAATTAGGGGGGAGATGTACTAAGCAGCGATAAAAGTGGAGAAGTGAGCCATTAAAGAAGTTGCCCATGGCAACCAATCAGCTGCTCTGTATACTTTTATAGTATGCAAATTATAAATGTTACGGCAATAGTGTTTGGTTGCCATGGGCAACTTCTCCACTGGCTCACTTCTCCACTTTTATCACTGCTTAGTACATCTCCCCTTAAGTGGTTTAATTTTTATTTTACCCCTTTTGGTCACGTCTGAACAGTCTCTTCTACCATTTCCAGTCAGTGTTACTGGGGGGAGCTGTGGTCAGCGGCCATAGACACTCTTTCCTGTCCCTGCATGCTGATAAACAGACCCCAATATTTGTAAGTCAGTGGTTCCCAAACATGTTCTCATCTCAAGGCATCCTAACGGTCCAGGTTTTAAGTATGTCCATGCTTAGCCACAGGTGACTTAATTAGTACCTCAGCCAATTTGATTTAGCCATCTGTGCCGAGCCAAAGATATACTTAAAACCTGGATCATTAGGATGCCTTGAGGACAGCGTCTTGGAACCTCTGCTGTAAGTGTATTTGAAAACTCAATTAAGGGATACGTATGCCATCGAAGGGATCCAACAACACCAGAAAATCATGGAATTTATTTTATAGACAATATCCAACCAAGCCTGTAGAACACGGTGTTCGTGAGTGAAACGAGCTTCCAAACAAAGGCTGGAATTGTCAATTGTTTCTAGATTAACAATAATACTTCGAGATGTGTCCCAGGACGTGTTCTGACCCTAATAAGCCAACTGCATAGTACCACTTCTCCTGCTCCATTATAAAGATCGCTGATGTATACAGTATATACAATGCCCAGTGTTAATTCAGGGTCTCTCTTGTGAGTGCCATATAGATTTATTAGAAAGGCACGCTAAGCTCTGGACGTCCGGCTGTTGCTTCCTAGAGCCTACTGAACACAAACACAGCTGCATTCATGTCACAAATTCAGTATGTTGTATAAATGCGATTACAACTGCTGCACACATCATATTGCTGAGTGATTTACTGACAAGAAGAACCTTCCTTCAACCAGCGTCCTCCGGCCATGATGGAGCAAACCTTAAATAGATATCAGGCAGGGCCATAACCAGGGGTCTTTTAACAGAGGAGGGGGGCTAAGTGCAATGCACCCACGGGGAAGAAAAAAAACAAACAAAAAAAAAACTGGTTGCAAACGGGTGTCAACCGTCCATGGTGTAACACCAAAAAAATCTTGTAGTCAGTCTGAGATGGGGTGCGGACCATTTAAAAACGTTCTACCAGTGTACAACCCTTGCGCTGCTGCGCCCGAATGGCCGATTACATTATATTACACAATTACCACTTTTTACTGTTTATTGAATTTGTGAACGGAGTAATGCCTGGTACACACCTGAACAATGTCACCCACAATCCCACCGAATATACCATTCTTGAGAAAATCAATTTTGGAGTGTATACACTAGTGATCCGAACAATGATCTGTCCTAAAAAAGGTCACCAATGTGGCGTATTTAAAAGACGTATCGGCAGACATGTTGGACATACCATCGGAAATTCGTACGAAGGGGGTCATTCCGAGTTGATCGCACGCTGCAACTTTTTGCTGCCCATGCGATCAACTAGACGCCGCCTATGGGGGAGTGTATTTTTGCATAGCAGGGCTGCGATCGCTTGTGCAGCCCCGCTATGCTAAAAAGAAGTTTTGTGCAGAACAAGACCAGGGTATGAGTAACTTACCCTGTGCAACGGATCCAGCGTTGATGGTCCCGGAGTTGACGTCAGACATCCGCCCTCCAAAACGCCTGGACACGCCGGCGTTCGCCGCACCACTCCCAGAAAACGGTCAGTTGACGCCCCGGAACGCCTTCCTCCTGTCAATCTTCTTGCGGTCGCCGCTGCGACCGCTTTCTTCGCTAGCGGCGTTGCTGCCCATCGCCGGGCAACAACGCGCCTGCGCAATGCGTCCGCAGCGCACGCGCAGTTCCGACCCGATCGCACGGCTGCGCGATATGTGCACAGTATCATCATACGGTTTTGGAGAAACGTTGTGCAGTGGATCGGATACAATCATCCGATGAGTCGGCTTCTGGACCGACCTGACCCGGATGCTGCATATACACTCTGAGATAAATCGGACTGAGCAGTCGAAAATCACTGGATCGGGATGATTACTGCATAGTGTGTACTTACAGTAGCTTAACCTGCCAGATAGGTTTGGGTCCCTTTAGGTGTTTGGTCCATCAGTGTGAACACATGCAGGAATCCCCACACAGACCCAGTGATACTCTATGCAGCTTTAGAACTTTCCCTGCAATGAGTTAGGCTAATTCCAGCAAAAGTATGTGCCCACTTGCCAGGTCACCATCTCGCTGGTGCGGGCAAAGTAAAAAGGACATTACTAATATATAAATGTAGGCTGTACGTTACGCTATGCCCCGTTTACAACCACAAGAGCGAGTAACAGGTTGGTCAGAACGGCTCGCTCTTATACCTGAACCCTGGTGGAACTCAAAGGCTGTAGATTAGAATATTCAAAGTTCTTAACGGCTGAGGCAATTTACACACTCTGCAACACACTATATAACGGTCTCTGTGGGTCATTAGACCGCACAGACTCTAATGAATTGGTAACACCCTACCCGAGCCTCCAGATCTCAAGGTCTCTGAAGAACAGAAGGATTCCTGGAAGTGACAGTGCTCAGTAACTGTGCGGCATGGGTTATATACCCTCTGCCTGTGCAAGGAAAGGGGAAGTTCAAGTGTTTCTGTCTGACCAGCACGAACGCTCCACATTGCTAAAAACACCTGTGATAGGAGACGGCTCCAGATATCAGACGTTGCTTTGCTGACACAACAGATGATTGTAGAATTACTTTGATTATGCATTTATGGCGATATCCTGGAAAACAGAGATACGCAACGTTAAACTACGCAGACTCCGCAGTCCCCATACCAGGTTAAAGGGGATGCAGTGTGTATGTGACAATAGAGAGATTGCAAGAGATATCAGTAACTTCTCTGCTGCATCACTGCTGCTAAATAGGGGGAGCAGTGATAAATAATTCTCATCACTGCTTTATAAATAGACCCCATGAGCTTGAGACCATAATAAAAATAAACTGGTTCTCATACTCTGGGGTAGATGTATTAACCTGGAGAAGGCATAAGGAAGTGATAAACCAGTGATATGTGTAAGGTGATAAAGACACGAGCCAATCAGCTCCAATATGTAAATTAACAGTTAGGATCTGATTGGCTGGTGCCTTTATCACCTTGCAGTTATCACTGGTTTATCACTTCCTTATGCCTTCTCCAGGGTTAATACATCTGCCCCTCTGTCCTTAGGAACCCAAACAGTTTATGTATTTCAGGTCTTTATGTATTTCAGGTCTCCTCACATAATCACAAATGAAATAAAAAGCATCACCTGTGGATGTTTTAAAATGATAGTAATAAATGCACCTGTGCTCCTGCTGGGTGACCTGGGAAATGTGTCAGCGAGTAATGAGTACTCCTGTGCACCTGCTGGGTGACCTGGGAAATGTGTCAGCGAGTAATGAGTACACCTGTGCACCTGCTGGGTGACCTGGTAAATGTGTCAGTGAGGAATGAGTACACCTGTGCACCTGCTAAGTGACCTGGGAAATGTGTCACTGAGTAATGAATACACCTGTGCACCTGCTGGGCGACCTGGGAAATGTGTCACTGAGTAATGAATACACCTGTGCACCTGCTGGGTGACCTGGGAAATGTGTCACTGAGTAATGAATATACCTGTGCACCTGCTGGGTGACCTGGGAAATGTGTCCGTGAGTAATGAGTACACCTGTGCACCTGCTGGGTGACCTGGGACATGTGTCAGTGAGTAATGAGTGCACCTGCTGGGTGACCTGGGAAACGTGAGCTATCTGGGGTCCTGAGAACAGAGTTTGAGAATACCTGCTCTAGATCATCTTAAGTCTATCATAGTACTGAAGGTAAGAATCCCAGAATGAGAGGCAACATTCCAAAATAATAAATTATAGGGATTAGGTAAAAAACACATAATGGTCTGGACCCCGGAAATGCCGGACTGATCCTGCTAATTAATAATCAGTGGAAAAGAGGAGGTGAGCGAGTGACCGGTTCAGTGAGGGGGGGGAAGAGAGTGTGAGAGAGAAACAAAAAGGGTAAAGGGACTGAGAGATAGAAAGATGGGAGTTGGGTGATATAGAACAAAAAAAAAAAAAAAAAAAGAATTGGGGTAGAGAGAGGAGGTGGGTGAAGGGTGGCTTGGGTAAAAAAAAAAGTGTGCAAGTAAGAATAGAGGGACAGAGGAAAAGGAGTGGAGTTTGGGCAAGAGCATCTGTCTGAGGGAGAGACAGTGGGGGGGATGTTGCCAAGAAGATCTGGGCGAGATTTATCAAAGCTTAGAGAGAGAAAAAGTACAAACCAATCATCTCCTGTCATTTTTGAAACACAGCCTGTAACATGGCATAAGCTGATTGGTTGATACTTTCTCTCCCTCTAGCTTTGATAAATCTCTCCTTTAGAAGGAAAGGGGAGGTGTGACAATGGCATATGATAGATAGATATATATGTATATATACACACACACACACACACACACACACCAATCTCACCTACAGACATCTTCAAAGACACTGGGGAAAACAAAGCGCATCAATATTTGTGCTGGATGACGCTTCTATCTCATACAGAAGATAGTTTATTATTTGGGCACCGGAGGAGTCTGTAACTGGCTGAGGAACAGGGCCGGACACGAGTAAAGGTCTCCAGCAGCACTGGACAGAGAGGGTGTACCTTGGACTGGGGACAATATATCAATTTCCTACCAAATAACTCCGCACAAGCTGTGTAAACTCTCTGTAGCTAAGTAAATACTGCAAGCGGAAAGAAATTGGACATTTGAATAAAATAAGTCTTTGTTAGCCTGGTCAGTGCTCCGAGCTTTGAGTGTTTACTAATAGGCTGCAAATACTGAGTGGAAACCCATGCCTGGGAGGCCAAGTCAGACGCAGACCTCTACAATGAGGCCTCTATTCAGGACTTCAATAGCACAAATGCTCTCTGAAAGTTCTTAATGTGCTAAGCATGTGTTTGATCCCGTGTTAGTCGTGCTACACGTCCTCTATACACAAAGAACTATATACACTATAATCCGGTAGATCCGGCAGGGAGGGATTCCGTCCAGGAAAAATGTTGAAGTAGGCCACTTCGTCATGTCAATTATTTTCTTGAAAACCAACATTTTGCTCAAGTCCAACATACTACTCAATCCCATCGAATACAAACGCAAGCAGACGGGAACGGAAAAAAGTAAAATCAATAGTTGCTTGAACAAAGTTCTCTGTAGTACATTCAGTGGACAGTAGAGTGCGCTGCTGCGCAAACCCTGTGTTGCTGCTCCTCCTTCAGGGAAGCTTCATTCCCTGCACCAAAATGGCTGCCGAAGCTAGTACTGAGCATGTGCGGAGCCATCTTGAGACTATGTTACACACATACAAACATAAAGTGCCACAGTAGAAGACAGTAGTCTTTCACTTAGCTCCAGTGAGACCTGTGATTACCTGCTGTTTTAGATGCTGTTCCAGCATCCTGTACCACTACCCTACATACACTCATCGGCTGGTGATCTGTATGACACACTCATCCATCTACCAGTGTGTATAACAGTGAGTACGGCTGTACCTGCTTTATCTTCAATAAAACAACTCCACTGGTTAAGTAACTTGGCTGTTGGTAGTTGTAAGGCGTCCGCTGGTGTGTACAGAAACTATGACATTCCTAAAGCCTGTACACACATTTTGCAACAGATTAATCCCCTACAAACAGCGTAGGTAGCCATTTTGTGGTCAATATTTATATATTAGTAAAGAATGCTAACTTTTTTGATTAAAATAAATAAATTAAAAAAAGTCTAAATTAATGGCATTTAAATCGTCGGTAGATCTAATTATGCTTACAACAAAACAACAATTTTTTTTAAGCTGAAAATACCTCACATACAAAAGGTGAATGGCCATATATTCTATGTAAAGTGCTGTGGAATGTGTGTACGCTATATAAATAACTTAATTATAATAAAAATCATAGCTCTTAACCGACATACCCAAGTTAATGCTTTCCTTAGTCATTGTCCTCTTGGCTAATGTCATTTGGCTGTCAGCCCGCTATATAATAAAGGGAAATAAATTCCTTTCGGCAAAAACCGGTGTTTTCGGTGGATTAGATTTTCTGCCTCTATACTGACCAGCTGACCCGCCATAGAAAATATTTGCTAGGTCTCTCAGGTGAACAGCGCCTATTTAAGAAGGATTGGCGAGCATGTGACGCCCTGATATTTATTACTAATTCAGGATAGCAGTAGCAGCCAGTAGAAGACATTACCTCTATTTAAATAAAGCATATTTATCTGAAACAGATATCTTTGTTGGATGGCGTTACCGTTGGCAACAGTAAGGCAGTAGCCATGGATAGATTGGGAGAATCCATTCTCCAGTGAAATCATGGGATTTGTACTCATTATAGTTATTTTATAGATTGTACTAGAAAAATGATTGGTTGCCCGCTATTGTTGAAGGTTTAAAAAAAAAAAAAAAAATTCTATTAAAAATATTTGCATAAAATATGGAGGTCTATAATGGCAAAATGGGTCATGGAGAATTAGCAGATTACAGCAGCCGTTTTTCTTTTGTGTTGTGGGTGTTTAAAGGTTAACCACAGACGCCAGCATTAAAACCTATGTAGAGACATTAGCCATAACATAAAGCATAAATTAACAGTCTCGATTTAGTAAAAACAAGTTTACATAACCGTAGGAATGTTGCTAGGGGCAGCTGCAGGCCATGTGACCATGATAAATCCACTCACTTTGCAATTAGTTGTGCCTGGTATCCATTCCAATCACATACAGGTTGAGTATCCCTTATCCAAAATGCTTGGGACAAGAGGTATTTTGGATATCGGATTTTTCCGTATTTTGGAATAATTGCATACCATAAAGAGATATCATGGAGATGGGACCTAAATCTAAGCACAGAATGCATTTATGTTACATATACACCTTATACACATAACCGGAAGGTCATTTAATACAATATTTTTTATAACTTTGTGCATTAAACAAAGTGTGTCTACATTCACACAATTCATTTATGTTTCATATACACCTTATACACACAGCCTAAAGGTCATTTAATACAATATTTTTAATAACTTTGTGTATTAAACAAAGTTTGTGTACATTGAGCCATCAAAATACAAAGGTTTCACTATCTCATTCTCACTCAAAAAAGTCCGTATTTCTGAATATTCCGTATTTCGGAATATATGGATATGGGATACTCAACCTGTATTGCCAAGAGCCCACACACTACAATGAGAGCAATTAGTGGGGAGAGATACAGCATAGCTGCCAATATTTGATTAGGAACACTTGGGGCAGATGTATTAACCTGGAGAAGGCATAAGTAAGTGATACACCAGTGATAAGTGCAAGGTGATAAAGGCAGCAGCCAATCAGATCCTAACTGTTAAATTTACATATTGGAGCGATTGGCTGCTGCCTTTATCACTTTGTACATATCACTGGTTTATCACTTCCTTATGCCTTCTCCAGGTTAATACATCTGCCCCATGTGAGGCGCAATCTAAGCTCATCTTAGAGGTGTATTTAGGTCATGTATTTACTAACAGTTATTTACATAGCGCCATACTTGCACGCCTTTCTGTGGTGGTGGAGCAGGCAAGTCCCTCGGCCCCAGCCTCCCCCCCCCCCCCACACACACACACACCAGAGCACGTGGGTGGACCGGATTCGTGCTGAATCAAGTCATCAAAGCCCCTCCCCCCCACTATACAGTGCCTGTTTTCTCTGTGTTATATAGCAGGGGGCGGAGCCACAAGAAAGCGTTCATGATTGCCACCATGCCCCAGAACAGCCCCCTTACCGCCGGCAACGCTGCCCCCAGATGCGGCAAGCATGCATAGCGCACACATTTTGCGGGGTGCTTTAAAGAGACTATTTCAGCTAGTCATATCAGTCCCTGCCCCAGTGGAGCTTACAATCTATATTCCCTATCAACGACACATTCCCTAGATGGACACACATGAAGGGTTAATTTTACAGTAAACATCCAATTAACCTGCCAATAAGTTTTTGACTCTTGGAAGGAAATTGGAGGCACTAGAATGAAACCAATAGAAACTGAGAGAACATACAAACTCCACATAGCGAGGTCCTTGGTGGGAATCAGCCACAATACCTCAGCGTTGCAGACCTTCCAACCAACTTGGTGGTGGTGGTGGTGTGTGGGTGTGTCTGTCGGGTGGGGAGTAATTACCCTCTCGCTAGCATGCACAAGGCATGTATCCATTATAGAGCGGGAACCCAGTTGAGGGCACAAATTAGGTATAATGGACAGGCAAAGTCAGGGAGGCTTCACTAGATCCCCGCTGGGTCATATAGCTATGCGCATAGGCTGCTAATGACAGCGAGAATCTCCTCTGGTGGCCCCGCATTGTAAATTGGGGCAGTACATCATTATGTGTCACTGCAATACGCGCTGGGTCCCTGCCATCGATGGTAAATGGATTCATTAGTGCTTCACAACCTATCAGAATATATTTACTGATCATAGAGTTTTTTTTTTTTTCTTTGAGCGTTAAATGCGCATAATAAATAAGTAAATAAGTAAATACATACGAACCACAAATACAAATAACCTTGTGAAAAAAACAAAAATTATACTGTACAGTTCGCCAATTTTAAAAAATATGGATATTTCCATAATGAAAAAAAACAAACAAACAAATCCAGATAGAAATGTTTATCATTATGTTTTAGCATATAAAAATCATACTTGCCTACCCTCCCGGAATGGCCGGGAGGTTCCCGAAAATCAGGTGGCCCTTCCGTTTCCCCGGAAAGGTGGGCAAGCCTCCCGCTTTCCCTGCAGCCCCTTCACACCCCTCCTCGGCTGCCCGCTGCAGAGAACAAGTGGCCGGTCCAAGGACGCGATTCGCACTGAATCACGTCATTGTAGCTTGGCCCCCCTGCTATACAGTGCCTATTATCTCGACACTGCATAGCGGGGGCAGAGCCATGATGACGCAGTCCTTATGCCACGCCCCCGTACTGCCCACTTCCCTGTCGGTCACGCCTCCGGACCGCCCATCTTGCTGCCGGCCACACCCCCATGCAGCTACAACGCTGTCTCCTCCCGTAGGAGGGGGCAGCAAAGTAGGCAAGTGTGTATAAAATTCAGTAATGGATTAAGGATATTGGGGTCTATTCATGAAGCAGTGAAAAGTGTGGAGAAGTGAGCCTGTGGAGAAGCTGCCCATGGCAACCAATCAGCATTGAGGTAACCTTTATAATTTGCATTCTATAAAATTATACGTAGCAGCTGATTGGTTACTATGGGCAACTTCTCCCCACTTTTCACTGCTTTGTGAATAGACCCCTAAAACTGCCTACTATAAAGCATTTAATTTGACCACTCTTACAAAGACCTCCAGTGGTGGCCATTCTTTCTGATCCCTCACAAAGGGGTCTATTCATGAAGCAGTTAAGAGTGGAGAAGTGAGCCTGTGGAGATGTTGCCCATGGCAACCAATCAGCTGCTCCGTACGATTATATAGTATGCAAACTATAAATATGACTTCATTGCCGATTGTTTGCCATGGGCAACTTCTCCACTTACTCACATCTCCACTCTTTTCACTGCTTCATGAATAGACCCCATAGAGCCTGATTCAGAGATGTACACTAAGTCACTGGTTCTCAAACTGTATGCCTTGGCACCCTGGGGTGCCTGAGGACATTTGCAGGAGTGCCCTGGGTTGGTGTGTTCCAGGACCAATTAAAATTATTTATGGTCAATGTAAATAGGCAAAACCAGTGCTGGCGGCTGCCAGTCATAAAATGTGTGGATGGACAGACAGAAGTGAACCCTGTCCCTCACCACATAACTGACCCTAAGGATGACATATAAATACAATTGTCTTAAATGTGATATTTCTTTCTAAATTTCTTAATAAGAAACTTCTGGCCTAGGGGTGAAAATTCTGATGCTCTAGGCCGCCGTGATTCAAAAAAAAGTTTGTGAACCACTGCGCTAATGTATTCGCAGCTGTGATTGTGTACGCAGCGACTGTGTGAAAATATACAAATGCCACTGCCACCTGGATTTGTATTGAGAAGACGCCCAATGCCAGTTTGTCAGATCCCAGCTACTGCTTACAAAGATGCAGTCGCAGATCAGCGATTATCGGAGTTCTGACTAAATTGCCCTATGGTTGCGCAATATGGCTGCAAGATGCCGGAAGATCGCAGTCGCAGGTTCAAACACGCCCTGCAAATGTCACGTCTGCGTTTTTGCTGCCACTCCCCCGTTGCCTCCCCTAAACTCCCTTCTGTCAATCACTTTGCAAATTAATCTTTTCTGTGACCATCGTAGCAAGACCATAATGGCACGTGGACCTTGCGACTTGTGAAACTACGCAGTAGTAAGAGATAAATATTCGCTCAACTGCATTCCACATCAACACTGTATACAGTACATCCCTGAATCAGGCCCAAAATCCACAAACAATTAAAGTTTAGATGCATCATTTTTGATGGGCCTATTATGCGAGATTGGCCTGGTGGTGCTGCTGCTGCTGCATCAGCAACAAAAACAACACAGAGGTCACTCAAGTGTCTGAGTGGGAGAGAGAGGTCATTGTAGCGTGTGACCAGGGACCTTCCTGAGATCTGGACAAGGAGAGTTTTATTTTGCAAATTAAAAAAGGAAGAAGCTAAGCGAGACTGAACTGGCAGCGATATATCAGAGTTTTATGAGGGGAATTATCATGAAAACCACTTGGCAGAGGCATGTAAGAACTTTGTGGATTTGCAATTTGGAAGGAATCTTCTGTTCGCAAATTAGGGCGGGGGAACATTGGAAACAATATGAAGTGAAATAATCTGTCATCAAATAGAGAATACTCGGAGGAAATGTGGTAGTTTAAAACCACGATAAAGGCATAGCAACAACATAAAGCTCTACAGGGTTATATAAGCTTAAAGGAGAACTGAGCCCCCTTGAGTTCTATTGGAGAAAGAGCGCCATCTATATTTATTAAGAATGAAGAACGACTGTGTACCATGCATATATCACATGGATACTGTATACTGACGTGTGTCCGTTTTACAGCTCAAATTTGTATATTGTGCTGAACATATTTATGTATTTACCAACATCAATTAATATAGCACCAGCATAACCGTTTAATCATGGAAATAATACACTGGGATTTTTATTTTTTAAACAGTTTGCTAGCAAAGGAGTGTGGAATGGACTTTCACAGATACGTGTCAGCATGCAGGGAGCAACATCCTAATCCACTAGTATTTTTGTTCTGCTGGAATCCCGAGTGGCATTTCATGCACCCAATGTGCCAGGGGGCCACTTTTCGTACACCCAATGTGCCAGGGGGCCACTTTTCGTACACCCAACGGATGAATATCAGTGTAGCAGGATGACGCTGGAGCTCACATGTTAAGGTGTAATAACAGAACGGTCAGGCGGGAGATGGACAGTAGGAGAATGCCGGCTCCGGTTGTGCGGTGTGACGATTACAGGAGATATGGCAGGGGGCAACATGTCTGATCCTGCAGGGTCTGCAGACAGTCCTGGACCCTCTTCCAGTTGACGCTCTCTCAGTACTGCTCATCTGGATCCGGCTTGGCTGAGGAAAGCAATGGGTGTGCACAAGATTATGTGCCGGATGCATCAAGATGTCAAATGCGGGCAAACTTCCTAAAATAACAAAAATGGGGTGAGTCGCGGGATGCTCTCTGATGCCTCCCGCCACTCACCACATGCACATCGGCGTTTGCTTAAATGTTCACACATACCTCGTTAGTAAAGGACAGCTCTTGCGGTAAGAGCTGTCCCTTGCAGTGTGGGATCTTCGGGGTTTATGAACTCGCGAGTCTGGTCTGCACACGCATCTAGTGACGTACATACTATACCACCAGGACGTTCCTGGCGGGATCTCTCAGCGGGGAAATGCAAAATAATTCTATAGGTACCCAATCTATTGCATTCCAGGGCTTGATGCATATGCGGTAAGTAGCCAAACCTCAGAAAATTTAATTTTCGGGGGTTTGGCTGCATTTTACAGCTTGAGGCATCTTGCTCAATATGTTGTTCACAAACATTATCACTTGGGCGGGATAGTTATTGACAGATGTGATCTTATAACCACAATACGCAGCTGTCAGGGGACTTTTATCATCAATGATAAATCAGCCTGCTGGCAGGAAGTCACGTAGCTATACCAGAGTACGGTTTTTTGGATATCTGTAGCAAGTGCATGGACCCCAACAGTACAGGAGAATGGGTCATCATCATTACCTAGAACTCGTTTAACAGAAGAAAAAGAAGATGACGGGCAATTACTCTCCAAGGGGCCTATGTAGTGTTAAGTCCCTATTTGTGACAAGATGTTGTAGGAACAGATTTGGGGGTGTTTATCATGTCTGTTTTGCTCCCGCACCAGTGTTTCTGTGCTTATGAGAGCAGCTGTCCCGGAAAAGCCTAGCGCTATCTCCATTATCAGAGGCGAAAGTTTATTCCACCCGGTCTCATACTGACAGTGTTACTGCGCATGCACACTGTGAGGGGCGGATGGATACCTCTACACAGTCCGGTCCTTCTTCCCATAGATGGAGTGGGCTAACGCCATCTGAAGATTCCATTAGTTCCTGCAGTCACGCCTCCATAAAGCTTCAGTCTTCGGAGATTGATAACTAGCACATCTGTATATTGTATTGTGTATTGTGTCGTGTTCCAATACGCAGGAAATATATAAGGTATCTCCTGTGTTAGAGGCTTAATAGATATCCTCCTTACTGCTGTTTCCACATGATTAACGTGGCTTTTAGGTTTGGTAAATATTAACCAAACTCACAATACTTGTTTTCCCATAATGCCAACCCATTATAAATCCAAAGGAGGAGGACAAGCTGGAATAAGCTCCTATAGCTGCTTTACCTTGTTTGGGACCTAAAAGGAAGCAGGTGGTGCACTTTACAGTATTTGCAAATGTCACATAGCAATAGGATATCGTGACCTTTCATGTCACGATGACAGGACCCCTATCCATAGTGCATATGGCTTGGTAAGGCTGGCTGCTGCAGAAGGTCTGTGTGGAAACGCTGGGACAGAGATAGCTGGCCATACGGAAGGATCCAGGTGTCTGGTTGGAAGGTCAGGCAAATGACCGCAGTTTCCACAGTGTTTCCTGGAAGAAGATGGCCGCACGCACATAATATAAATTTTATTTCTGTTTTGTTTGCTGTTCTGCTAAAATGTGTGGATTATCGTTGTCTGGATAAAACATCCCATTGTTTAGATTGTAAGCTCTTCAGAGCAGAGAACTTTTTCACGTGACAAATCTTTACATTGCACAGTCCATGAAAATTAAGGACGTGTCAGTGTGTCAGTGTATCGCCTCTTGCCGCCATATAAAATGCACGCTTTTGCTATTAAGTCTAATATCACAAACCATTAAATATAAGCAGGAGAAGCCGAAAGCTATGGAGCATGTCACCTGATCTCAGGAAGGCATGTACCACAAAGGAGTCTGGGAAAACAGAGTATTCCATTACAGGCTAGCTTCTATTGCATGGCTAGGTTTATTTCATATGAAGACAAGTAAAGGTTGTCTGAGGTGCAGTATGAGGGCTGATCAAGGAATAGGCTGTAGTCTCCCGCAATGTGGAATTAGCAAAGCCAGTGTGGAGGGGCACGACGGTCAAGGGGGATGTAAAATGGCCCATTCTGGAGCAAAACCTGATGTGCCGCAGCCACTGCCTACACAACCCTTTTTCTGGTTTACATTATCAGATAAGGGCGAGGTATGTTCTGTACAAAGGCCTTGTCGCCTCAGGCTGCGGTGTTACATAGAGTGATGTATTGGTGTCCAGTACAACCTGCAGTCTGACATGTTACTGGAGATCTGCTAGGATAGATATTAGAGGGCTGATGGGACTGGGGCCTGTCAATACAAGTGAGCAAATTGTATATGGCCTTATTGTTCTCAGGACTGGTCCTATGTACTACACAGACATTGCAGTATTGCTCTGATGCCAGCAATGGTGAATGAAGGTTATAGCACTAGAACTAGATTACCTGTAGCACTCCTAATTTTATGCAACGTAAGAAGAAAAAAAACAAACAAAATTCAGGGAAAAAAAGTTTTCTGGTGATTTCTGCAGCGTGTGGAGAGGTAAGTATATTGTATGGGGGAAGGGTGTGTGTGGGGTGGCCGGGGCACAGAGGGGTGTGCCCCTCCAAGCACAGCAACAATCTACTCTGCCTGTATTTACACTGATAGTGTCCCCCATGGACCTGCCTCTGGCTGCGGTGTACCATGCCCCACCCCCTCCCCCGAGTGGTGCATAGGCTAATTTGCGGTGCAATAAATGCATTTTTACACACTTTATTGTTGTAGGGGGCGTGGTCATACCTCTGATTAGGCCACACCCCATACACTACCCGCCCAGCATTTGCGCCTGGCCGGCTAGTAGTCATAATTCTCAGTAAGAACTTGGCATCTATCCTATACTGGGTGGAGACGATACACCTCTATTAAAAAATAAATAATAATAATAATAATATTATTATAATGATGTCCACTTACCCCCAGCACTGTATGGGCCACGTGTGTTTACTTACCCACGCTAAAGTTTGCCTACGTTCACGCCCCTTCACACCCCAGTTCTGCTTATTAGGTTGAAAAATGAATGCGATACAAACGTGTAGTGATCTTACAGCATACTTGCCTACTTGTGAAAAAGCATTTCAGGGAGACGACTGTGAAAGTAGCACCTGAAGCGTGTCATAAATAGAACTAAAATTCAAATGTAAATGAGCCCCACAGTTAGTAAGATCTACTTGTTGAAGAAAAAAAACTGAATTTTTTCAGCATTTGTTTGTATATTGTGTTTTACAAGAGGTTCCATATATACTGTAAGTGGCCATGAGAAACCTTATTTAAAATGCATGTAGCCATAGGGAGCATTGGGGCAGATGTATTAAGCCTGGAGAAATGATAAAGAAGTGATAAATGGAAGGAGATAACGCACCAGCCAATCAGCTCCAAATTGGCAAGTTACAGGCTGGGTTTGAAAAATGACAGTTAGGAGCTGATTGGCTGGTGCGTTATCCCCTTCCATTTATCACTTCTTTATCACTTCTCCAGGCTTAATACATCTGCCCCACTGTGCCTTACCACCAATGCAGGTGAATGGCACTCATCATCCCATTTGAATGTATGTACAGTATCTCTGATTCTCCCCCCCAAGAATGTAACAGTTACTTAATGGGGGTCAGGTGTAATCAGGGAGATTGCTGGACTATTCAGGGAGTCTGTGAGATTGCTCATGTATCAGGGAGTCTCCATTACAATGCGGGAGGGTAGACAACAAGGTCTTACAGGAGAAAGATGGCTGCAGCGCACATGGGCCGCCTTATTAGGGATGACGGAACAGGGAGGAGAAAAGCAACACGCATCGTCTGTTATTTCTCTGGTTTGTTAAATCACTCCTGCCCTGTACTGACATCTCTCCATACAGCAGAATGAAATCTTTCTCTCTCCTCTGACTGTTAAATAGAATGATTAATAATACACCTAGAGTATATGCACACAGAAGAAGCAGATATCTTTGCTATATATTCTACAAAAGCAATATTTGATAGTCATTGTGTAGCGGATGAAGGTGATATGTACTATAGTGTTACATTGTATTTGTTGGTTCCTATGACCTCAGAGAGGTGAGCGATTTGTAAGCCTAGCCATAATGATTGATAAGAAACCAATGCATGCTCTTATATTTGGTATTAGAAGGACATGTAGAACTCAGGACATAAACATCCTGCTGACAATAACGTGAGGATTTGCCAAATTCTGATTACATGGTAGAGGAATAATTACAGACAGGGTAAAAGTGATGTATGAACACGTGTAAGCTTGGGTATAAACCTGGGAGTTCTAGCTGAAGATACATTTGTTGTAGTAGACAGAGCCAAGAACGGTGTAGGAAAGATACCGAAAACCAACATATACATTATACTAAATTCACCTCAAATAGTGCAATGTGCAATAGACTCCAATCTGACTGGTTGGAATGAAGGGGATCATTCCGAGTTGATCGCACGTAGTAACTTTTTGCTGCTCGTGCGATCAACTAGACGCCGCCTATGGGGGAGTGTATTTTAGCATAGCACGAGGATAAGCACTACAAGCTCCAGAATGACAATTTTCTGCAGGGGGCAGGTCCTGTCCGGCATTCGGACCGTTTTTACCCAATTCCTAGTGTGAGAGCACCCGGGTATGCGGATACACGAAGGATGGACCATCTAGACATGGAAGCCCAATGCTTTGCCTTGGCATTGAGTGCACCCTTACAATGATTTCCATAAGATAACAAATAGGCAATCGTTGTGGACACTTGATAGAAAGTAGGGTATTGAAGACAATCCTTGGCAAACATACCAGGCTTCCTACCAATAACCTATTTTAGGTCTGTGTAGGATAATATTTGCATCTTAAAATGACCAACAACGAAGGACAGAATCTTGCATTGAGATAAATAACCTAAGCTAT